>NC_056748.1:791186383-791402818 GCF_019279795.1 Protopterus annectens | reverse complement strand
AGGAAGGATGTAGACCCGAAAGCTTTGCTGCTGCTTTTTGTATTAAAAGTTTTTCTCAACGTGGTTGTATTCTACTGTTGCTTTTTTGTTTCCAGTACTACAGTGGGTGCTTGTTTTGGAAGTTACTTGCTGTCCCAGGGAGTAGTAGAACCTTTCCCCTTCCCATGTGGGAAATTGGTTTTATTCAAGGCTGTTTTTAGTGCCAAACAAAGAAAATGCTTGGAGTCCAGTTTTGGATCTTTCTTTCCTAATCCTGTTTGTGGTGGTGAGCAAATTCAAAATTATGTCAGTTCACTACATTACCTCTTCTTTCTCATTCACGTTTCCTGGTAGCACTAGATTTAAAATATGCTTATCGCATTGCTATTCATCCAAATTTACAGTGTTTCTTAAGGTTGTGTGTGCCTGAATCACATTATCAGTTCTCTGTCTTACCCTTTGGACATATCGAGTGTTCATTGTCTAGCTCCAGTTATACCTCATTGCAGGCTACAGGGTATCCACATTTTCCTTATTTAGGTGATTTGCTCATCTTTGCAAAGTGTTTTGTTTAAGTGTCTGCAATCTCTCTGTCTCTCTTGAGTGAGAGATCTTCTACACAACTGGGATTCCAATAGAGCATTTATAAGTCTTTCTTGACTCCTCCTCTATCGATTGTTTTTCTGAGATGTCAGCTAGACACAACAGTTCAAAGTGTTTTTCTTCCACAGGAAAAAATAGATCAGTACCTAGATCTATTTCTAAGGTTTTACACTCAGGCTTTGGTCACTGTGAGGGAAAACCTCAGGATTTTGGGTTTCATGGCTTCTATGATACCTCTGGTAAGACTCTACATGAGACAGATACAGTGATATCTGAATTCTGTTTGATTCCACCAGTAACACCCTTTGACTTTTCAAATCCCAGTGCTGGTGTTTGTCAGAAGAGAAATCACTTGGTAGAAACAGCACTAATATCCCTAAATGCACATCTCCCCTTCTCCCTATTTGTTCCAAAGCAGTCAGTCACAGATGCTTCTGACTTTGCTTGGGAAGCAGCTTCATGAAGGAAAAAGGGGAAGGTGTACGGAGCACCAAGGACAGACATAAGCACATAAATATAAAAGAGATGCTTGCCCAGATCAAGGCA
Source organism: Protopterus annectens (assembly GCF_019279795.1). Taxonomy (NCBI): domain Eukaryota; kingdom Metazoa; phylum Chordata; order Ceratodontiformes; family Protopteridae; genus Protopterus; species Protopterus annectens. Next base: position 791,401,690 of record NC_056748.1, on the reverse strand, counting down.
CTCAACTCTCTGAATCCTCTTTGGTCCTGAGAACCTCTTCCATTTGTTAAGATAAAATACTGCAGTCTTGTGGTACATCAGCAAGCAAGAGGGAACAAGGTCATTCCCCCTTTGCAAGCTCGCCATGTAGCTTGGGATATAGCCTTACAGCACAACCTCACTCTACAGCATCCTGCACTCCATCAGAGCAAAACTGTGTGGCAGACAAGCTGAACAGGACAAAGGCTGAATCTAACTAATGGAATCTAGATCAGAGGTCTTCCAAGATTTGATCTATCTGTTGGGAGTTCCTCAAGCAGACATCTTTGCCTCCTCGCTAAACAGTCAGCTGGCAAGATGCTTCTGCAGGACTCTATGCAAGAATGCCTAAAAGATAGATGCCTTTTATTTTCTTTGGGTAGGAATGTTCTTTGTATGCATTTCCAACCTTTCCACTAGTGTAAAGGGTATGTCTGAAGATTCAGAAGGAATCTCCCAAGATTATTGAGGTGAGACTCTTCTGACCCAGACAGCCAGAATTCAGAGAAAATTGCAGTTGCACCCCATACTTGCCGAAGGATAACAAATGGAAAAAATGCATGTAACTTCCCGAAACCAGTAGCATATACACTAGAAGGATCCCCACCAAGGATGCAATTATGATCTGGAACCACTCTAAGAAATCCTTCACAGAGTTTGAAGAAAAAGATATTTATCCCACATTACAGAGTCATAGATGTAAAGCTATACTGTTGGAAGTTGGATTTAAAAATGTTCTGCCAGGGTAAACCGATAACAAGAACAGCAAAAACCAAATGACACAATGGTAATGGCAATAGTAATCGGCAGAAAAGATTGGGAAAAAAAATCCAACGACTGTTGCCCACCTCTGCACCCAACCCCATAGGCATATGAAACCAAATATGAAGAAGGTATATGAAGATTATTCAGTAAACCAGACCAGAAAAAAAATCTTTACAATATGGATCCCAGGGATTTCCAAACCTTGAAAAACCTCAGCGCTGGCAAGGACCATAGAATGTTGAAGGCAGCCAAAGGAGATGTGATCTTTATAACTAACACCACAGTGACAAAGAGAATATTGAGAAGATGCTGATCAAGGAGTTTTACAGGTTTTAGATATCAACATAATTGAAGACCCTTGTAAGAGATCCAAATGAAGCAGACAGACCTTAAAGATGGGCTGACGAACAAAATATTGCTAGATTTTCTTCGTCACCTACCAACAGATCCCACATTTCTTTGGAATTCCAAAACCATGTAAGAATACTGAAGACCCACCCTATAGAACTTTTGTACCCAGAAAAAGGTCAACCACTGAACCTCTCTCTATCTGTTTGGAATGCTGTCTAAAACCACTGGCTAGCAGTGCACCATCATATATCCTTGACCCATTTAACTTTCTGAAGAAAGAAAAGTGCATCAAAATCATTCGGGTAACCTGGCTTAGTAACCATCGATGTTGGATCATGATATATAGTTCAACCCCCATCAGTACTGTATAAGAGCAGTTAGGGAAGCATTGGAGCCGAACATCACCTCCCTGGCTTAAGAAATTTCCTTATCCACTGAGCTACTTAAAAATCCTTTGTTGCAGCAATTTCTTCCTCTTTAACAAAATGATATACAGACAAGGGCTATAGCTATAGGGGCAGTCATTCCCTTAGACTAACAAACACTGTGTTGGCCAAATGGGAAAGAGAGACGTTTATCATTTGGACTTCTGCAGCAAGATGAGATGCTATTAAAGATTTATAGATGACATTGTTATCATATGGGGAGACTTCTGTGAGTTTCTGGAAAGATATTTTGAACATATCAGTAACCCCACAGACTTCATAAGATTCACTACATACCAGAGCCAAGACAATATATATATATATATATTTGGATCTAACCAGCTACAAAAAAGGCACAAAAGATATGAATGATATATGCAGGAAATTCACGAGGGTAAACTTACTGCATGCCATGAGCATGTGCCCTCACTTCACAAAAAAGAATGTCATAAAGTCACAGGGGGTAGGTATTGCCTGGGTCACTCAAAAGTAATTAAGTTCCTCATCAATCACAATAAACTTCAGAAAGATTTTTCTTGAAAGGGGATACAACAGAATGCTGTTGTCCAAAATGCTCAATCCAGTAAAAGAACATAAAACTAAACAGATCCACTCCATGTACGAACCCCCTAGAAGGGTATTGGCAACATTTGGAAGCTTGTACTCAGACCCCAGAAGTGTGTAAGCATCATCCGTGTGTACTCAAAAGGTGCTCAGCTGATTTAAAAACCTCTTGAAGGATAACTATAGCATTATCGGGGGAACAAATCTATCCGTAGAATGCTAAATGAAGGACAAGAATTCATTTTTTTTTAAAGTGGGAAAACATCAGGGGCTACCCTCAACTAAAAGAAAAACGAGCAGGAATACTGTGGCACTTTCCCCAGTATTCTACCATATTGAAAATGTTGTGTGCTTATGAACAGGCAAGACCAGTCTGCTACAGCAACAAGAGGAGTGACTGCAACAGCAGCAACTCCAGTGTACCAGCTGCAAAGTGTTTTTTATTAGGAGAACTAGAAACATCTTAAAATAAAGAGTCACAAAACATATGTCCGCTATTAGACCTAAGGATAGGAAGAACCTCCCTTGCAAAATGCACCACTGAAAATTAAGGGCACTCCAAGTTTGCTTTCCACATAATTGACTTTATATATGAGACCTTTATGGATGGTGACAGTGTGAAATGGAGAGAAATTAATTGGAATGGGTAGGTAAGACTCAGTGCTTATAGAGACTAAGGCCTAAAGGGTCTCTTGTATCATTAGAAGTGTCTTTTAACTTAGAAAACTGATCTGTGGGGTCCGAATAGAGAGATGATAAAATCAGCAAGCAAAGGAGAGTAGTATTGCTGGAACTGAATTCATTCTCAAGTGTTGGTAAGTACATTCACTAGGTGGACACTGTTTTTTACAAAATGTCACCAAGGTGAGACTGATGTATAGACTGTATTTTATATAGTATATATCTCGGACAGAAGTAGGCTAAAAAATAAAAAAGACAGCTGGGTGCACAATTCCAGGATAAAAAAAATGAAAATCATGGTGGGCGCACTGGTGCCAGAAGTGGAAAAAATGACAGTGTTGAATCTTCAGGACACACAAACATTTCTACGATGGGATTAGGCCAGGCTCAGGGGGAGGATAGACCAACCCCCGTGCTGTTGAAGGAAGTAGTAGTCCACAAAAACTGATAGGCCAGAAAAGTGCCATGATAAGAAAAAAAAAGTGCGGAATTTCCAGACAGAAGATGTACAAAAAGATTTAGAGAAATTAGAGGAAAGAAAATTACTTCCAGAAGAAAAGCTGCCAAGCTTCAAATGCAATTTTGTGTTCATTAATACAGAAGATTCATGAAATAGTATGTAGACCAAGAAACCTTGGGCCATTTGGAAAAAGAAGCAACTGAGAAAGTGTGAAAATATAAGTAAAATCTAGAGATTTTTGAAAAGTATAAAAAAGAAATATGGACATGGGAAAGAAAGAGAGATCTGATATTATGCAATATTTATGGAAAGGAGAAAGCCAGATTAATCAGTACAAAACCGCAGCCCCAATATATTTGAAGAGAAATGCAGGCAAAGGGACCCAGATATGGAAAATTTCATTATACAAAAATAAGATCACAAAGGGAGAACATATAACAAAAGTAGAAGTTAACAAAATAGGAGGAGATGTTATGGAGTACCTTCGAAGTGTAGGATTTGGTGTAGAAAGTTTAACACAGGTTATATCACAGCATGATGGAACACGGAGTCCCTCAAGTAAAGTGAAACAGGAGGAGCAGGAGAAATCTGAAGAAGTAATATGGACATGAGAAAGAAAAAGAGATTTAATATGGTGCAGTATTTATACAAAGGAGAAAGCAGAACAAAAATAGCAACACCAAAGATAAATGAAGAGAAATAATGGCAAAGGCATCTGGATAAGGAAAATGTTACAATACAAAAATAAGAAAACAAAGAGGGAAAGTAGAAAGAAGAATTAATGCAGAAGTTAAAGAAATAGAAACTGAGGTTATGAATTTACCTGCGAAGTGAAGGATTTGCAGTAGAAAATCTAACTCTGATAACAGCAGGATAGAATAATGAATTCCCTAATTAAGCAGAAACCAGTGGTGCAAGAAGCATCTGATCAGTTACCATATGAAGATACTTTGAAGCCATCAATAGGAAACCAGTGTAAAAGCTCAGTTGGAGTTGCACAGCAAGGGAAGAAACAGTGGCAACTCTGACCCAGTCAGTGTTGTGGAGTGGTAGGCCAGCGAGTTCCCATATGAATGAGCAACGGATGACACAGAGGATGAAACTGAAAAGAATGTGGCACAGGAAGATGCTCTGGAACTTTCTGTAGAATGCCCACAGGAAGTAGAGAACAAAGACTGTGCCCTCAGATTAGAATAAAGTTATCTAAGGCAGGGGTTCCCAAAGTGTGTGCCGCGATGCCCTGGGGAGCCGGTTCTCCATCACTGGGGAGCGGCGAACCATACCTCCCAACCGTACTTTTTCCCAGCTGTTTTTATTTTATCCCCCCCCCCCGTTTTTTGAGCTGATGTCATCATGTGCGCAATGACGTCAGCTCCGTTGGGGCTACCGGTCTGTCAGAATTGAGCTCAAGGCTCAGTGCACACATTTCCAGCTGATACGCATTTCCGTGAGCGGGAAACATTTTTCAAATGGATCTGCAAGCGGGGATTTGGCTGCAGTTACGAGCAGCATTCTCATTGTTTTTTTATTCAAGTGGATCTCAGCAAAGTCCTGCGTACTGCAGAGCCAGAGCAAGGTGAATGTTACGGCAGGATTCTGGCTGAAGTAGGAAACATGTTTTGTTTATTCTGAGTGAAGAGGAGAGGTGTGTGTGTGTGTGTGTGTGTGTGTGTGTGTGTGTGTGTGTGTGTGTGTGTGTGTGTGTGTGTGTGTGTGTGTGTGTGTGTGTGAGAGAGAGACACAATGGTTATAGTATCTATAACTTGTAGTAAGTCATTTTAGATTAAAATAATGTAGAATCTGTGATATCCAGTTTGATGAATAAGATGTCAATTTCATGTGAAATATTTACATTTATATTATTTACATTGTGTGTTGTGAGACGAGTGGTTTTTTCCAGGGTTTAGGTGATCAGTATTAAATCAGGTGTCTGAAGACTTGAAATTGTACTGGGGTGGTCAGTTATTATTGCCTTCCGTAAAGTGCTTTATTTTAGACAGCGTCTTACATTTGTATTTTTCTTCCTTTTCTCTTGAGAGATTGTTTGCTCAAGATGAAGATTTTCACAGAGCGCACCTGTAGGCTTTATATTTTTTGTTTTCTTGTTTCAGCTTTTCTGTTGGAAACTCTGCTTGAAGGAGCATGAGTAATGTGTATGTTGTAGCGGTGGGGATAATGCAGTATTTTTATGCTGACTTCCCAACAGAACTGGTCTTTTTTATAGTCTGCATGTTGTACTTGGAGAATCCCACACTCATCCTTCCATTGTTAGGTACCCCATATAACTGTCCCTTTTTACCTTCTTGCTGCGTTTTCTTTCTGTTCTCACATCCACCCAGTGAGTTGTAGTTGATACCTGTGATGCAATATTGCACCTTTATCCAAATCACTTATTTTGCTTTGTGGCTTCATTATGTTGACATTTTGCCTGCAGCCTAACCTAGATTACTTTGTCTGTACAGAAAGCAAAACATTGTTGCACTGATGTACAGTACATGCATACTTTTTCTTCCCTTTTCCTGAGGACATTCAAATTTCAAGTTTGTTATTCATTGTTCTTCTGTGTTCTTGGGGGTGGGGGTGGGGTCCGTCATGCTTTTACTTTACTTTAAGTGCTCCAGAAGTATATTTATGAAATATGTAAAAACTTCAAATTGTGTAGTTTTTATTTAAGTCACAAACTAACATTGCAGTTACTTGATTGGCGATGAACAGGCAGGGGCAGATGCAGCCTCATTGGAAACGTTGAATTTGATGCCACTGTTAGGGTATTAACATAGTATGTACTGCCTTAGTAGCTCGATTTCTCTGCTGTTAAAAGCCAAGAAATAAATTTCTGTTCCCATGTAACAGTGCACCATCTAGCACCATGAGCTGGCAGTTTTCTGCCCAAACTGCTGCTTTTTCTTGAATATAGCCATGACTCAGCAAGTTGTGTGTGATAAGACAGCAGTGAGGAAAACTCCATAAACTAGAGAGTGTTTCAGTTATATCCAGACTTCTGCTTTACTCTGAAAAACGCCCATAGAGCTTATGTTCCTGGAACCGCAGATAAGATGCAGAGCTATGAGTGGCTGCTAGACTAGCATTTTTAAAATTTATACTTTTGCTGTTTCGTGAACTTAAAATGAAAGATACATTTATTTTTTATTTTTTATTTTTTATTTTACATTTGTTGACCGGGCTAGTCTAACTGGATATATGTCCATTTTCAGTAGAGGCCCGGGGAGAAAAGCTCCAAACTAACCACAGTTATAACAAGGTTAAAGATTACCGTAAAATAGCTTACAAATAGTACTTAACTAGGTAGTAAATAACAGTAAAATAGTAAATAGCAATTAAATCAGTGTTGTTTACAATTGTGTTGTACATAAAATGACAAAAAACAGAAAATTGGACGTGACTTTTCAGATGAGAAAAATGCTTAGATGTTACAGTAGTTTTACTGTTAACTTTTTGTTTCAGCTAAACAATCATATCTTGATTAGTATCTAAACAAGGAAGTGTTATAAACAGAGGTGAATAGTCAGGGTTACTACAAGGGCATAGCCAGTGTGTTTTAAGGTGTAATTTGAGTTTGTTTGAAGAGGTGTAGGGAAGGAAGTAATGTAAGTTCACTAGGTAGAAGGTTCCAGTTTTTGCCAACTGTGTTCGAAAAGAGTGAGTCACCTGCCAAGTTGTTGGACATGTTTATGCTAACTAATAGTTTATTCGAAGAGTGTAAGGTATTGAGATTTTTATAGGGGATTATAAGGTTGGAGAGAATTGGAGTTTTGTTTGGATCATAGATGATCTTATGGGCTATGGTAAGTAGGTTAAATTGAAGCGGATTCTGTAGTTCAAGCCAGCCAAGTTGTTTTAGATTGTGACAGTGATGGGTTCTGAAGGGGTTACCAGAGACAAATCAGGCGATGTTATTATTATAGGAGCTTGCTAGTTTGTGCAAATTGCTTTTAGTTAGGTTAGTGTAGATTGGTGAGGCATAGAACAGTATAGAGATTAGAAGAGATTAGAAGAGATTGGGCAATAGTAGTTCTAGTTGTAGAGGTGAGGAAGGGTCTAATCCAAAAAGGGAGCCCATTCTTCTGTTAACTTTTTTATAGTGTTGTTAATGTGAATGTCAAAGTTAAGGTTGTTATCTATTGTAATTCCAAGAAGTTTAGTGTAGGATTCTGGTGAAATGAGGATACCATTATTAGAGATGACTGAGAAGTCAAGTGGTGTAGACTTGTGGGTAGGAGAGAAGAGTAAGAGGTTTTTTTTTTTGGGATTCAAGAGGAGACAGTGCTTTAAAAACCAAGACTCTACTGTGTTAAAAACCTTCTGAGTTATGGATTGTAGTTCAGAAGAAGATTTAGCTGTACAGATGAGTGTAGAATCTTCTGCATATTGTATGCAAGTAGCTTGTGGAATAGCTAAATGCAGATCATTTATAAAAATAGAGAAAAGTAGCGGGCCTTGAATTGATCCCTGGGGGACACCCAAGGTGACAGGCAGGAGGGATCTTAGATTATTTTCCCAGAGCACTGCTTGCTGCCTATTGCAGAGGTAGGAAGAGAACCATTGCATAGCTAGCGAGTCAAAAGAAAGTGACTTTAATATATTTAAAAGCAAAGGGTGGTTCACCATGTCAAAAGCTTTTGAAAGATCTAAGATGAGAGCTGAGGAGCTTATTGTTGCGGTTTCTGTTGATAGAGTCAGTGAAGGAAAGAAGGGCAGTAGTGGTGCTGTGGAATGGTCTAAAACCATGTTGGGTAATGGCTAGTAAGTTATGCTGAATTAAGTGGTTCAGTAGCTGGTGATGAATGCCTTTTTCCATGATTTTAGCTAATGGGGATAATAAAGCTATTGGTCGGTAGTTGGAGTAGTCATTTGAGTTACCTCCTTTATGTAGAGGAATGATGTGAGAAATTTTCCATATGTCTAGGATGGTTGCTTCATTTATGGTTAAGAATTGATATGGGATAGGCTACAGCTGTAGCTGCTTTTTGCAAATATTCAGCTGGGATCTGGTCAGCAGAAGTGCAAGGCTTCAGTTTTTGGATGAGTTTGAGGATAAATTTGGTAGAGATGGGTTGTAATTTGAAATTGGGGATAGGAAAGCTAGAGTTGTCAAGGGATAGTTGGCTGGCCAGGGATTGTATGGTCTCAGTAAAGAATGAGTTAAAAGTATTGGCGATTTCGCTTGGGGTTTTGAGATTAGTGTCTGTTGGACTTGGTGTACTGGAGTGCCCAGGGTTCATGTGTCTATTGATATTAGAACAAACCAAATGATACGCAAGGTGGACTCAAGTGCACGGATCAGAAAAATTGTAGAAATCTAACAAAAATGATCCAGCACAACGGAGAAAAAGTGCCTAAATCAATTTATTGTGGCATAAATAAATCTGCAATATTTAAATCTGCAAACCGGTTTTGGTTATGTATTCAGCCTTCCTCAGTGCAAAATGAAAGTTTAGATAGCACATCCTGGTATCTCCTTTTATATCAAGAATTTAAAGGTGTATGCATATACAGAGAAAAGGATATCTCAAAAACTTCAAAATCCATATAAAACAAATATTAAATGAAAATAAAAAATAAAATGGGAATGAAAATATTAATAATAAAATAAATCATTAACAAAGAAATCTCCAAAATACCTTAAGACTTGCTCAGAAACTGGCTACAATTGGCTAACATATTTCATTTAACCCAGGTTTAAATACAGCTCCTAACCTAGTAATCCATGAGGATTCCATATTATTTAATCTGTCATGCCAGCCTGCTTTTATACTTCTGTGCATATCAATCTTGTCAATAATGGTAAAGTTGAATTGTGCACTTTTATGAGTCATGGTATGTTTGTACAAGGCATTTGTGATTTTATGGGTTCTGATAGCACTAAAATGTTCACTTATCCGATGTCTGAATGGTCTGGAAGTTTGGCCCACATAAAAAGAAGAACATGTACAAGTTGCCAAATAAATCACCCAATCCGTACTGCAGTTTCCAAAAATTTTTATCTGATATACCTTTGGAGTATTGCAACTGGTAAATTCTTTAGTCTTCATGATATGTTTGCATGCACTACATTGGCCACACGGAACACAGCCTATCAGAGGTTCACCAAATAAGGTGGTCTGTATAGATTTAGAAGGGTTATATCTTTTGTAGTGTGTAAAATAAGAATTAATTGTCCTACCCCTACGATAAGAAAATGCACACCTATTTGGTAATATATCATTTAAATGATTATGAGCACGCAAAATGTCCAAATGATTGTTGATTATATCTCTAAATGAGGATGTGTTGCTGCCGTAAGTAGTGACAAATCTAATAGGTTGAGGTGTGGATGTGTTTGGTCCCTCATGGGCATGTTTGTATTGTAAAACAACTTTTACAATACATGTCTTAAGGTATTTTGGAGATTTCTTTGTTAATGATTTATTTTGTTATTATTAATATTTTCATTCCCATTTTATTTTTTATTTTCATTTAATATTTGTTTTATATGGATTTTGAAGTTTTTGAGATATCCTTTTCTCTGTATTATGCATACACCTTTAAATTCTTGATATAAAAGGAGATACCAGGATGTGCTATCTAAACTTTCATTTTGCACTGAGGAAGGCTGAATACATAGCCGAAACTGGTTTGCAGATTTAAATATTGCAGATTTATTTATGCCACAATAAATTGATTTAGGCACTTTTTCTCCGTTGTGCTGGATCATTTTTGTTAGATTTCTATTGATATTAGCCCAAAATTTCTGTGGATTATATTGCTGTGTTTTCTGCATTTTATAGTAGAAGTTTTTGTTAGCTGAGAGTATTGCTTTTTTTTGTTGAGTTTCTCAGCTGTTTAAAAATTTGTTGGTCTGCTGTAAGTTTGGTAGTTCGCCACCTAGCCCAAGTTTTGTTTCTGAGTAAGATTTTTTGCCTGGTTTCTTTAGATAGCCAAGGAGCTATTATTCATCACGAAGTTGTGCAGTTTAATTTTCATCCTTAAACTTTGATTTTATCATTTTAAAATGCTTAGATTTTCATTCTCATTTGTAACGGTTTTAAATGTTAATGCAGTATTTTTCATTATAAAACTTTGGACTGAGTATAGCTAAAGTTGTAGAGAAAGGAGTAGTGCTTTGATATATGCTTGTCTTCTGTATTTTTTGACTGCCTCTACTTCTCTATAGCTTCATCTAAGTCTTTTTGTCTATGTCTTCAGTTAGCAAAAAAGTTAAAAATGTATGATTACTTTCTCCTGCACTTTTGATGATGTGATTGTCATGTGCTCCAGCAGCATTTAGTGCTAAGTGGGTGTGTGGCATGTGGGTGTGAGATAGGTAGAGTGATTGCGATGTATGAATGAATGCGTAAGTGGGTGTGTGGCGTGTGGGTCTGACAGAGCTAGTGAGAACAATGTGTGAATGAATGCAGGTATAAATGAGATAGTGACTCTGTGTGTGTTTGATCGGTAGAGAGTGAGAGCGATGTGTGAGTGAATGCAGGTATGAATGAGGAGGGTCTATATTATAAGATCGACAGTTGAAAACATCGAACAACATATGTTCGACACCATATGGTCGATGTCTTCAAATGTCGACCTTATAAAAAGAAAAAGAAAAAAGTACATTAACGGGTTTAAGCAAGGGGGGCAAGCCCTCCTGCACGCCCCACACCCCCCGCTACTTAAATATACCAACTCTGAGACTGCACTACATTGCAGTAAATGGAAATCTCCCCTTACGGAGATTTCCTTTTACACGCTTGAGATTCTGAGCATTCGATATTCTCGTGTTGACAGTGTCAGCTTTCGAGAATATGATATAGACCCAATGAGGAAGTGACTGTGTGTGTGTGTGTGTGTGTGTGTGTTTGATTGGGAGAGTAAACGTGATGTGCAAGTGAATGCAGGTATGAATGAGGGAGTGACTATGACTGCGACAGAAATCAGAAAAGAGTGAGAGTGATGTGTGTGAGTGAATGCCTGCATGAATGCAAAAGACTTTGTGTGTATGGGTGTGTGTGTCACGGGAGGAGAGAGTGAAGAGTGAGAGTGATCCCTGGCAGCAGCAGCAATGAGGTCTGTGTAAGTCTGGACCATACCACTGGGCACATACCTCTCACCCTCTTAGATAAAGAAATCTGGACAAAGCCAAAAATAGTAGGGGTACAAAGGCACAAAAATAGAGACACTTAAGTACTGCTCTCACAAACTTAGAACGTTGATAGAAATGCAGGTTTTGCATTAGCATGGATTTTCTGAAGGGTATGAAGTATGAAACTCAACTGTCTGTCATTATTTTATGACTTCACCCTCAATGATCTGCCAGTGATTTGCCAGAAAACAACAATTTTATGAGTAAAAGAAAAAAAATATGAGGCAAAAATCTGGACATTCTACAAAAATCTAAACAGTTGAGAGGTATGCTGGATAGAGCCAAGTAATAGGGACAGATTGCTCTTATAAACTTAAAGTTAATAAGGTTGCCATTAGGTTTGCTTAGCTCTCAGCTATAGTTGATCAGTGTTATGCTTTTAAGCAGAATGTACATTTTTTTGGTAATTGTCTTTTTATTGTACTTTTGAGCTTTTCTCCCAAGGTCTCCTAGTCCAGTCGGGCAGCCTCATTAAACAAATGTCAAATAAATGAAATATGCACTTTATGCGTGCTGCAGGGGGGCCTTGGGAAAACCTGGATTCAGCAAGGGAGCTGAGAATCGAAAAGGTTTGGGAACCACTGATCTAAGGGAAGAACTGCTTGATTTAAAAGAGTTGGATAGACATACTAAGATGAATGAAAGAAATAAGACTACAGTAGGTCAGTAAGACTCAAACTGTTAGACAGTTGATATAACAAATTAGCACAGTAAACAGGACTGTTCATAGAAATTCATGTGATAAAGTAGAAGTAAATGGGATATATTACTGGGCAGCTAAATTAATGACCGTCTTACCAGAAAAACACAGGGCAGTAAGGGAATGGAAGGGGAGAAATCAAGTCCCATCATGGAAGGATCGAATAGAGAAAATTATAGAGCAATTAAGACAAGAATTACCACTGTTAGAAGAGGGAACAAATCAAATATACTTAGAAAGCTGTTACAAAAGCAATGTGTAGTATCAGAACAGATCAGTATCTATTGTACATTATTGCAAATAATAAACTAACGATATCGGCACAGGCAGAAAATCTTTGATGATATGCAAATAAATATAAAGGAAAAGTAAAAATAAGCAATTTATTGATGACCCAAAAAGTTTTCTAGAGAACTGGGAAATAAGACAAAAGGAACTGAAATACCACCAAAAAATGAAGAAACACACGTTTTGGAGAAATATCTGTGAAGATCCTGTGAAACATAAAAAAAGATGCTGAATGGATAGAAGTAATAAAAGAAATAATAAGAAATTCAAATGTACAGCATATGAAATGGGATGAAGTAATGGTCAGAGAAATCAAAATAAAATTAAGAAAAGTTCCTAATTAGAAAACCCCAGACCCAGATGTAGTACCTAACTTCTAGCTAAAAGTTATTAACATATTTACAAGAAGATTTAGCTATGACTAAGAACTATTTATATGTGTACCCTGAACAGATGCCAACCAGTTTAGCAACAAGAAAACAATACTCCTCCTTCAGAACAGTCCTCCAAGCTATCCTAAAAACCATATAACAGTAACTTTCCTTCCAACAATGTATAAACTATGCACTGTAATTGATGCCAGTAGAGTTTATAGTTATTTAGAAGAAAACTCAGTCTTGACAGTAGAGCAAAAGGGTAACAAAAGAAAGTCATATGGAAGGAAAGGATCATTTGTGCGGCCACAGTGGTGCAGTGGTTAGCATTGCCGCCTCACAGGAAGAGGTTCTCCAGTTCGATTCTGTGCGGAGTCTGCGTGTCCTCCCTGTGGTTGCGTGCATTTCCTCTGGGTGCTCTGGTTTCCTCCCACATCCCAAAGACATGTTGTAGGTGGTTTGGTCACTCTAAATTGGCCTTAGGGGTGAGTGTGTGCATGTGTGTGCCTTCTGTGGAAGGTTGGGCGCCCGGCTGGCAACTCAACACCATAAAACGCCACTGCCAGTCATGAGCAGACAGGTGATCCGCTGTGGCGACCCCTAACCGGGGTAAGCCAAAAGAAGAAGAAGATGGAAGAAAGGATCATTTGTTAAATAAAGTCATAATGGAGAACTGTAAAAAGGGAAGAATCTTAAGTATGACATGGATAAACTACAAAAAAAAGCATTTGACAGCATTCAACATTCATGGATAAAAGAGTGCTTACAAAATTGTAAGATATACCCTACACTGATCGATTATATTACAATGACCATGAGTCAGTGGCAAACCACTGTGAAGTTAAGCCTTGATAAAGGAGAAATTATTATTCCAGGGATAAAAATTCAAAGGGGAATATTCCACAGTAACTCTTTGTCACTGCTGCTCTTTTGTCTTGCCCCTAACCCATTATGTGTCTACTTAACAAATTAGGTCATGGTTACAGTTTAGCTGCATGAAAATAACAAAGTTGTGGATAATTTAAAACTATGTAGTTCATCAGATGAGAAACTGAAAGCATGCACAACAACAAGTGGTCAAAACTTTCTCAGATAATATAAGAATGTCATTTGGTCTTGTTAAATGCGTAGAAGCAACCTTTAAAGCAAGAAAGCTGCAGCACCTAGAAAATATCACTCTGGGACAGGAATGTGATATAAAAGAACTTGAGCAAAAGGCAGTGTATAAATATTTGGGAATTGATGAAGGATCAGCAATAAAACATGAACAAATGCAAATAATACTTGGTAAGGAATATTTTAGAAGACTAAAATTAATATTGAAAATAGCTGTAACCTCTAGGAACAAAGACCAGGCTATAAACCAATTTGCTCTTCCTGTCCTAACTTAGTTTTGTAGTGATTGACTGGCTCCAAAAGGTATTGGATCAGTTGGACAGGAAAACAAGAAAAATGCTTCATGCTAAACAAATGATTTATAAAAATCAGTGTATACCAAGATTATGTATTCACCATTCTGAAAGAGGTATGGGCTTCCTTGAAACTGACTACATGTATAGATCTGCAGTTGTATGACTACATACGTATCTGCTGACCTCACATGATCTAAACACAGTGAAGGTTTTAAAACACGAGGAGAGTAAGTCTAACATGACTTCCCTGCTTAGTTTAGCAGAAGCATATCGGTGTCAAGTGGGAATGGAAATCAAACCAGAAGTGGATAAAAATCAGTCATCAACTGAATGTGCCAAAAAACGAAAGAAATAATATAAGGTTAAGGATCAGATGAGCGGGCAAGAAATGTGGAAAATGCATAAATATAGTTGCAAGTACAGAAAACTGTTGGAACACCCTCATGTTGATCAGGGCAGAATGCAGGAATGGTTAAGGAGAAGTGAATTTAAACCAAAAGAATTTAAACCAGAGAACCAAAACTTGTGCTTGCCATGACCCTACCTAACTCCAGTACTATTCTGTATTCCACAATCCCATACAACTCAGCATACTTTTTACCACTATAATACTATTTCTTTTTACCATAATCTCATACAATCCTCTCAGCATATTATTTCCCACATATTTTCTCTAACATCACATTATACCTCTAGATATCCCTTCCACCCCATTCATCATGCACGCTCATCTCTCACACCTCATAATTTGTACTATTCCTAAAATACTGCAACTTGCTATACACCTTACCACATCAGTTATACATCAGCTATGTGTAAACAAAAAAAAAATATTGCAGTACAGTACTTATTTGTACTTTTTGTGTTACTGATCCTGTTATGCCTCTTGAGTTATCACTGTGAATTGCTTTAAATTGTACTGCTAATAATAATTGTTTTTTTAAATTGTAAATTAAACTGTTGTGTATACTTAAACTGTCTGTAACTGGAGCTTTTCTCCTCGGGTCTCCACTGAAAAAGGGCTCCTGGCCCAGCTGGACTAACCTGGTTAACAAATGTCAATAAATAAATAATAAATAGATAAAAGATGAAAGTTTAATATTGACAGCCCAGGATAGTGGCCTATGTACACATTGGTTTATAAAGTCCATTGAACATGTGGGAGAAACAGTCCAATGCAGGTTTTGTAAAACAGAATTGGAAACAGTTGCATGTCTTGTTGCTGGGTGTGATACACTAATGGCAAAAGGGACTGTATGCTGAAAGGCATAATAATGTGGCAAGACTGTTGCAATTGGGATTGCGCAAATAGTATAATATTGAAGTTGCTGAGAAGCACTGGAAACATGAGCCACAAAGCATTATAGAAAATGCTGAAGTTTCTGTCACTTGGGATCACCCATTATCAACATTTCAAAAAGCAGATGCAAGAAAACCCGATATGCCCATGAAAAACAGAGAAAAAGTTGTACTGAGCACTGAAATTGCTACATCCAGTGACTACAGTGTCTTATGTACTGAGACAAACAATGTCATAAAATGTCAGGATTTACAGGCAGAAATGAGGGCAGTATGGAAGAAGGATACCCAGACAGTTCCAATAGTAGTAGTAGTAGTAGTAGTAGTAGCAATGGGTCTAAAAAAGAATTTACAGTCGTACTTAGATATGTTACCGATACGTAACTCCATATGAATTGCAGAAGGAGTCAGTTTTGGGCATGTTGCAGGTGCTAAGAAGAATACTTCTGACTGATATCAAAGATTGAAACAATACTAATTTCATGAACTTTAATTTTACTTTGACTTAGGAGTGGGGTCCATTCCCGTCATGGTATTAGAAATCCAAAAGACTTGGAGAAATTAAACTGTACAAAACTGACCTACAAAAACTGTTTCTGACAGCATAAAGACTGATTGAGAAGGTTCACTATATATATATATATATATATATATATATATATATATATATATATATATATATATTGTATGATACTTCACTGACATTGTTTTGAGTTACTTGCAGATGGACGTTCAGCATAGGCCCCATTATAATATCTTCAAGTTTTTGTAATTGACTTTTAGAAAGTTTTCTTTTTTTTTCCCTTTCTTCTCCATTATTTGCTTGAAGTTTATTTGGGACATCTGTCCTTCTCAACATTGTAAAGAACTTTTCAGTATACTCAAAACTGGAAGATAACCGCTTGATACTCAATATAAACACCTTTTACTAAAATAAAAGGAGCATGATACGTATTTGAGGTCTGGTTACTTCCTGGCTGGAGTCAATGAGATAAGTGTCACACAAGGCTTGCTTAATTTGGTTAACATTTGATTACACACTATAAGGCTTCATAGTGATAGCTACAGTTAAAAAGTAAAAACCTTGTCCGTAGAACACCTCCCCCTTTCTGAGCCTAATCTGGGCTGTTTGTTTAATTTTTGTTTGTATTGTCATTTTAATTTTCCATTTATTTCTCTAACGTTAAGATTCTTCCCATTTTGATGAATTTCAGTTATTTTTAATCAATCGTTGTATTAATTTCCTAATAACTGTAGAGTTCAGCTGTGGTTACTCGCATCCAGGATGACAGTGTAATCTAACTTAAGTGGCACCATTCAATGCCATGAATCCCTGCTATCTTCCAAAGCATACTCAAATCCTGTTGTATACATAAGGTTATTTGACTCAC
Organism: Protopterus annectens; assembly: GCF_019279795.1. NCBI lineage: Eukaryota > Metazoa > Chordata > Ceratodontiformes > Protopteridae > Protopterus > Protopterus annectens. Next base: position 791,384,822 of record NC_056748.1, on the reverse strand, counting down.
GATACTGTATTCACCTGTTAGTTATATGTATCTTTTGTCAGAAAGATGAGATGGCAGTTTATAGCAAATGATACTAGATTAGCTCTAATTTGCACCAAGACAAAAACTACCCTCAACACACATACACACACACACACACACTTTTTAAGGACTACTATATGAGATTAGAATTTTAAATGAATTTAGCATAAAAAAGCATGCATTGATTGATTTATATTTTAAGAATGTGAGTTAACTGCAAATGGGACTCATTTTAGGGATGTACTTTTTACTGAGGATGAAAAAGCAGCATATAATTTTCACTCAAAGGTTTTTGACTATAGAGTAGAAAGAAGCCCTTATATTAGTAAAAATGAATGGTTTTTGCTAGTTTTAAATTTCATTTCCCCCACCAGACATAGCTGAAAATGCCATTACAGGCAACTTTTCACATTTAATAGTGTTCTGGAGTTTTCTGGGAGCTTTTGAACATCAATACACTTTTTAATAGTGGAGTTTTGGAATTGTAATCAATTGCATAATAAACTTGAGGACTGACTTGGCAACTGCTGCATGTAACTACCACAGTGGATGTGCTGCCTGGAAGGAGTCCAGCTATGGACTGGTTAATTCTGCCTCATTTACTAGGCTGATATTTTTAGGTAGAATCAAAATAGATAAGGTTAGTGACATTTAAGTACTTTCTGACCCTTTAACATGAACCCATACCCGTATGTAGTTTGAATGATTCTCACACATGATAGAACTTGAGTACTGCATTTATATTCACTTTTCAGGATATATTTATGTTTTTTCTTTGCTCTTGCTTGTGAATGGCAGGATGTTCATCGTGCATACAGCTGCAGTCATAACAGATGGGTTCTCCTGCCGTCAGGCGGGTCCTCGGTCGACCGAATTCCAAAGTCTAGGTCCGGCGTCGGTTGCCGTCGCTTCTTCCCTGACGTCAGTGCGACAGGGATATAAAAGAACCAGCCGACGCCATTTTCTTCAGTCATTCTTGCCACGCGGTGCCCGAAGCAGCAGCAGTTCACAAGTGCCGGTCAGCCAGCTCCTGAAATTACGAAAATTTTGCAACCGAAGTCTTCTTGAAAGCTAAGTACCCCGTTGGGGAAACTTTTCTTGCCTCAGACCGATGTCAGACAAAGTTAACAATTGTATTTCATGTGGGAAGCAAATACCACATAAGGATTTCCATTCCCTCTGTATTCCTTGTTTAGGCCCAGACCACGACATCTCGGCCTGTCGTTTTTGTGCTACATTCAACAAGCGCACCATTAAGCATCGGGCGGAGTTTGCCCAGCATTATTTTGGCAAAACATTTAACTATATTATGTCGTCAGATACTCCGACTCCAGTTTTGTCTAAAAAGCGCAAAGATAAGGACCGACACACGAGGTCCGCGGCCTCTACCGACACCACGCCAAAGCCGACTACACGTGGTCTGGTTCTCAGCGAGGCGCCTATGCAGCCCCTGACTACCAACGACACTTCATTGGCGGTGTCTCCTGTGCCCGAGGTCGCAGGCTCCTCGGCCCACACTCCGACTACAGATGCCGAAGCCACTCTTGGAGGTGAATCTCAAACTGTGGACAGGTCTACCTCCTCTCAAGGTGTCTTCAGACCTTCCTCTTCTTTTTCCATCAAGGCCTTTACTAAGTCTAAAGCAGCCATGCATTCTAAGAGGCCAGCTACACAGGGCCCATCTCCAGGCCCCATGCCTAAAAAACAGATGCTTAAAATGGCTGAGGATTTAATTACTCTTATCAGGGGTTTTCAACCCCCCCAACAAAAGGCCCAGAGTGGAGGAAGAATCCCCCTCTTCTGATCAGGGCTCCATTATATCAGAGGACTCTGATGAACAGGAACATTCTTTCTCTCCTTTTGAAGACTCCGATGCAGAGGAGTCCATTCCATCTGTATCCCCCCCAGAGGATTACTCATTTGGGGAAACTTTGATACCTTAAGGGAACACTTCCACTGGGAAGGCCAAGATTACTCAGATTCCAAAAAAAGGCTTAGGGAATTTCTCTTGCTACCTCAGCACAGGCCTCTGGCTATACCTCCTGTCTTGGACATACTAGATGATGTGTACTCGGAGGCTTGCCTTAACCCGGATTCTCTACCTCCAGCCCCAGTCAAGCCTGACAAGTATTACAGGGTCCCTGACTCGCACCAATTTCTATACAAAAGCCATGCTGCTGACCCAGAAACCATCTCACAGGGTCCCAAGGGAATTAAGGCCTCCACTGCTAAAAATCCATTACCTTCCGAGAGAGATTCCAGATCCTTAGAAAGGTGGGGAAAAAAGGTATATACCTCGGCCACCTTAACCATGAGGGCATTAAACTGTCAGTTCCATATGCTAAAGTGCCAACAGTTTTTGTTATCACAATTGAGAAATAAAATGTCACAACCTGAACAACCAGACTTGAAGGAGTTGCAGGATTTGATGCACAGTGCAGAACAAGTGGGTAAACATACCTTACAATGTGGTTTTGATGCTCTAGAGGCCTCATGTAGAGCTGCTGTTACAGGATCAGTCATACGTAGACATGCCTGGCTCAAGGAACAAACCTTACCAGATCATGTCAAAGCTAAATTACTAGATGCCCCTCTACAAAAGGATGTATTATTTGGTGCTAATGCTGAGGAGGTTTTAAGGAAAATGGAGGAAAAGGCTAAATCAATGCAAACAGTGAAAGACTTTCTACAGGTACAACCCCCACGTTTCAGTAGAAATTGGCCTTCCAAAAATTGGTCCTTTCCAGCCACGGACAGACCCCAGAGCGGTAGATACAGGCGCCCGAGGGGCAGAGGGCAATCCCAAGGATCGTTTAGTGGCAGACAATGGCAAGCTCCTACACAAAGAGGTGGTGAGGATAACTCGAAACCATTCAGAAAGCAAGCCCAATGACGTTCCCCTTTGCATGCCAAGCAAGACTCAAATTGGCAGCACCCTTAGGCGGAAAACTGGCATTATTTTCAAAAAATTGGCATATTGTCACAAAAGACAAATGGATCCTGGACATTATTAACAGAGGCTACAGATTCCATTTTCACACCCTTCCAAAAATGAGAGGCATGCCAAACCTGCCACACAATCAAAGGGCAGAGGCACAAAGACATATTTCAGATCTCTTATACATGAAAGCTATTCAAGAGGTACCTACGCATGAACAAGGTCAAGGTTTTTATTCCAGACTATTCCTGGTACCAAGGAAGGGAAAAGATTGGAAGACCTATTTTGGACTTATCCATCCTAAACACTTTTCTACTCGTACCAAAATTCAAGATGCTCACTCTACAGCAGCTTCTTCCCATGCTAGGCAAGGAGTCTTGGCTGGTAACATTGGACCTCAAGGAGGCATACCTGCATGTCCCAATCAGACAAAATTGCAGAAGATACCTCAGATTTCTTGCAGGTTCAACCCATTATCAATTCTCTGCATTGCCCTTTGGCTTATCTACTGCGCCCAGAGTATTCACGAAATGCCTGGCATCAGTAACTGCCTACTGCAGACTTCAAGGGATACAAATATACCCCTATTTGGACGACTGCCTGATCCAAGCGGACATCAAGCACATTCTTCTGAAACATCTGGCTTATGTAATAATGTTGTTGAATTCTCTGGGATACACAGTCAACAAAAAGAAATCAAGGCTAATACCCTCTCGGAAAATAATTTTCCTGGGTGCCAACTTGGACACAAACACCCAGATGGCCTACCTCACGCCAGAGAAGCAGGGGCAACTAACTCAGTACTTCAGAACACTAGCAAATTGCACCAGGCTGACTGCAAGGAAAATCCTGCAGGTTCTGGGATTCATGGCATTTTGCATCTTACTAATCCCATGTGCAAAGCTGCATATGAGGAAACTTCAGTGGTACCTGAAAAACCTATGGTCTCAACACAGCCACAGCTTGGAAACAATAATACCAGTAATTCCATGTCTTCAAAAGGAATTTCTGTGGTGGGCTCAAGCTTGCCAAACAAACACAGGTCTCCCATTCAATAAGCCTCAAGCAAATCAAGTCATCACAACAGACGCCTCGGACTACGCCTGGGGGGGGCGCACATGACAGATCGGTGCATTCAGGGCAAATGATCCCAAAAAGAAAAGCACCTTCACATCAATCAAAAGGAGATGCTAGCAGTAATAAATGCTATTATAGCTTTCAAAGACCTTCTGCAACCAGGTCTACTATTGATAAGAACGGACAACACCACAGTAATGTGGTACATAAACAAAAAGGGAGGAACCCATTCTTACCCCCTATGCAGACTGGCCATGTCACTTTGGAACATGGCCCTGGACTTACAAATCGAACTACAAGCACAGTACATGCCAGGCAAGGAAAACACGCTGGCAGACAACCTAAGTAGAAATATGACAGATCCACACGAATGGAAGTTGCATCCTCAAGTTTTTACAGAGATAATTTCAAGCATGGGGAAGGCCAGACATAGATCTCTTTGCCTCCCACAAAAATCACCAATTGACAAAATTCTGCTCAAGGATTTTTCATCCAAAGGCCTGGAGAGTGGACGCTGTCTCTTTCAGTTGGACATCAATGACAGTTTATGCCTTCCCACCTCTTCCTCTGCTGCCCAAAGTTCTATTAAAAACCAGAGCAGACAGACCAAAGATGATTCTCATTGCTCCAGACTGGCCAAGACAACACTGGTATCCACTCCTGAGGAGCCTGACGCATTCCCCACCATGGACCCTGCCTCTAATGCCTCTTCTCCTGACTCAGCACAGCTTCAAAACTCTTCACAGTCAGCTAAAAACATTCAATCTAGCCGCATGGAAGATTCCTTAGCATCACAACAGACCCTACTCTCCAAGGAGGTACAGGATGTCATTTTGGAGGCCAGAAGACCGTCTACTAGAAAAGCTTACTCAGCAAAATGGAAACGGTTTTGTGTCTGGAATGAGAAAAAGGGCCAGGATTCTGGAAAACTGAACTTACCTCAAATATTACAGTATCTAGCTGAGCTGCTAAGCAGTGGACTTTCATTCTCCTCCATCAAAATCCATGCCTCAGCCATTTTCTGCAGAATACAGCACTGATCTACCCTTATTCTCTCACCCCCTCTTAAGACAGTTCCTCAGAGGGGCTAAGAATCTAAAACCCCCAAGGAAACAACCAATACCTGCTTGGGATCTCAATTTCATTCTAGAAAAACTGACCTTGCCTCCTTTTGAGCCAGCTGCCTCATCAGATTTGCAGTATTTGTCCTGGAAAACAGCTTTCCTTCTGGCTATTACCTCAGCTCATAGGGTATCGGAACTACAAGCTCTCATGGCTGTGCAGCCTTTTATCATCTTCCATCAGGACAGAGTTTCCTTACGAACCAACCCGTCCTTTATGCCAAAAGTGGTATCCAGGGTAGCTTTGAATCAGGCTATACACTTACCTACCTTTTATCCTAATCTTCAAAACAAAGGGGAGAGATTACTACATTCCTTGGACATCCACAGACAACTACGTTATTATTTGGACTGAACAAAGCCTTTCAGAAAATCAGAACAGCTCTTTGTGTCCTATGCTATAGGAGCTCAAGGAAAGCCAATTTCCAAACAGACAATCTCAAAATGGATAGCCCACTGCATATGCTTTTGCTATTCTTTTCATGGCAAAACTCTACCTACAGGCATCAGATCTCACTCCACAAGGGCCACGGCTACCTCTGCAGCTTTTGTCAGAGGAGTTCCTACCAAAGATATTTTGGAAGTAGCCACTTGGAGTTCTGTGCATACCTTCTCCAAACACTACCACCTTCCACTATACTCCAAATCTAGAGCGGGCTTTGCCACTGCAGTATTGCAGGACATTCTGGCTCCTCCTAGTTCCACCTAGTAGCCTACCACCCCTTTCCTGGCTTTGGGATTCTACCCATCTGTTATGACTGCAGCTGTATGCACGATGAACATAGTATAGTTTTGTACCTACCATAAATGTAGATGTTCGAGTGCTAATACAGCTGCAGTCCAGGTTTCCCTCCCTCCTTCCCCTCTTGGAACAGGCCTAGTGGCTAACATCTCCTCATGCAACCTGATTGGGGTATTTATTCTTGATGTATTTGCTTACACTACTGTATTTTGATTATATGGCATTGCTTTATTACACAAATTTATGTATTGCCTTCATTCTGGGGGCACCTAACATCTGGGGCAAGAAAAACTGAAGAAAATGGCATCGGCTGGTTCTTTTATACCCCTGTCGCACTGACGTCAGGGAAGAAGCGACGACAACCGACGCCGGACCTAGACTTTGGAATTCGGCCGACCGAGGACCCGCCTGACGGCAGGAGAGCCCATCTGTTATGACTGCAGCTGTATTAGCACTCGAACATCTACATTTATGGTAGGTACAAAACTGTACTTTCATTCCTGGGCATTCTAGACAACGCATCATTGTAACTGTTTAACTTTATCCAGTTTTACTAAAAGCATAGTTTTACAAGCTTATGATGTTTTAGTTTTATACTTTAAAAGGATTTATTACACAAGGGAATCCAAAGAAGCTTTTGTAGAACTTGAACACACAGTCTATTTTCTAGTCAGTAAATGTAATGGTCTCCTCCCTCTCAAGACTCAGCATATTTTTTCATTGCACGCAGCACTCAACAAAATGATGGTTAACTTACTTTTTTCATCTGGATGTGATACATGAGTAAGTATGTATTTTAAGTGTGTCGTAATTTTTTTATTTATGATTTTAATTGTACCGTAATTTTAACTGGTTTTATTTTAATTTAACTCAAATTAAGTCAGTGAAATATGCACTTAGGATCAAAGGTGTATTGTTTAAAATCAGTCTAAAATTGATTTTTGGATGGGTTAAGGTAATTTATGTGGATTTAAGGGCCACCCCATTGGTAGAAATGGGAGATTTTGATTGCCCAAACTGCAGATTGTATTTGTAATTTGATTTGCACCTGTAATATGTACTTCATATGTTTTCACTAAGTCCCATAAAAGGGCCCTGTACCCAATGAACTCTAAAGTGTATCTGAGATCTATGGTCAGATTCCAAAAGACTTGGTTTTGGTTTTAAGTGACTTAATCTGGTATAAGCCTGTTCTGATTCTGAAAGATTTGGTCTCAGTGTAAGTGGCTTACTCTATTATAAGCCTTTTAAGACTATTAATTGCATTATTTTGTTATGTGCTTTTCTTTTATTGTTGGCCACATTCTAAGTATTTTTAAAAATCTTTATTGAATTGGCGCATTTTAAATGTAACACGAGTTATCCATTTATTGCTATACACTACATGCATATGTTTTCTTAATAACTTTCATTCACTCAAATGTTACCTAAATTACTCACTTCCTAACTTCCCTTCGAGCTCACTCCTTTTCCTGAGCACTGCTGTGCAGTCTACAGTTCATACCATAATAAATCCTGAAGAAGATTTGTTAAACTTAGATGTTCACTGGTTATCGTGGTAGTGAGGATTGTCATCATCCAAAGAGTCAAGTGGGCACTGATTTGTTCTAGTTCCCTGGAAACATTTATTGTGGAAATTCTTATGCTATATTCCCTGAAATAATCTAAGTGGCAGACCCAAGTACGAGTAGTGCATTAACAACTCTGTTTTTGAGAAAGGTATGCCTGATATTTTCTGACAGTGGTCCACAGTTCAGAAATCAGGAATTCAGAAGTTGTGTACAAATGGGAATTTAGATACATGTCGTCCAGTCCTCCTTATCTGCACTCAATGAGCAAGTAGAGCGTGAACTGTTCAAATAGTGAATGATCTTGTTAGAAATGTACTGTAGCAAAAGCTTGTTTACAATTTAGGAGTGTAAGAATAGTCAATTGCAGTCACTTATTGTTTCACAGGCTGATTTGTTAATGGCCATAAGATTGAAAAGCAAATTACTTATTTCAGTTGCAATGTTGATGTTTGAAAACCAATAAAAAGTAAAGGAACTGTTAGAAAGAAATTAGCAAAGATAAACGTACTATTGCAGTAAAACCTGCAGAAGATTATCAGATTTACAAGATGGAGACAAAAGTATGAAATAAAAGCTAAGGGAATTTTAACAGCTTGAAGCTTATGTAGTTGATAAAGTAGCCGGTGCAAGGTTCTATGTTTTTCATGGAGAATATGGAAAGCTGTATAAAAGAAATTGCAGACGTTTGTATGACAGATGCAAGAAAGTCAAAAATCATGTCAGAAGAGCAACCAGAAGTATTACAACCAGCCATGTCCAAAGAAAATAGTAACTGAGAACTGTGATAGTCAAAAGTCGCCCAGGGACACAAGTATCTTAGTTAAGCTGAAGTGCAGCAAGAATTGTTCCAAACGAAAAACATAATTCCATTGTAACTGGATCATTTAAAGTCTTCAGATATAGGAGATCAGTGAAGAAACAAAATAGATGAGTGAACTGTACCAGAATTTACAGTGATTTTATGGACCTAAAATTTTCATTAATTTAAAATATCTGTTTTAAATATGTTCAGACGCATTGTTTTTCATAAATAGCACACAAAATGGTTATAGAATTCAGGTTAAGGTTATATGATCAGTGTAATTTAATGCATGGTACCTCGTGTGGAATTTAAAAATGGAGCAGCTAGGTATGTAAGGTACATTTAGTTATTAATGCTAATGACTAATAATGATTTGTATGTCATGATGTACAGCTTCTGGGGAAGTCTGACATGGAATGTACACTTCATTGAGGCTAGACTTCACATACACTGTCTGTCTTGTTTATTTAACCTTCTGATATTACATGGCCTGACTCAGATACCAGTATGACCTCATAGTTATTCCTTTGTCAAGAATCGCATGTGAGTGATTTCTGGTTATCATGTCTGCATGAAGTGCACACATCATTGTATGTGCGTTTTCATGGAATGCTTTAGTTCCCTTCCACATCCCCAAAACATAAGATAAGTGAAATAGGGACTACCCCCAAATTGCACTTAGGTTTGTGCACCATGTATGAATGAGTATGTTTGTGCATTCTGCAGTGGGCTGGCTCCATGTATAGGATTAGACCTACTGACTGCTGGGCCAGTCTTCAACTCTCCTGCAACCGTGAACTAGGATAAGTACAGTAACATAAAATGGTGTGTCCTTACCTTTCCCTCCAGGATTGTTTTTATCTTGTTAGTCAAGCACTTCCTTAAGTACTGTACATTCATTTTCTGCTAAGGAATCTGTTCCACTTGTGGGACCTAAATTTCATTAAAGGCAGCTCTACCCACCTGCCATCTGATCCTACTGTAATCCAAATAAAATAATGAAAAGGTGCAGTGTTATAAAAAATAACCAAGAACCAAAAGCAATAATGCCACAGAGGATTCACAAATGGTTAAAACATTAAAATTTATTAAACATTGAGCGCTGTTGTCCCGCTGAGGAGACTTCATCAGAATAGCACAAAATTGCAAAGCCACATATTTTATACTATCCACAAAACAAATTCATTGGTTTGCTTCAGTAATTAGATGATTAGCCCTGTAATTAAGTTTTCTTAAAGCTACAACTCTAAATCTAACCCAATACACCATAAGACAGTTCACCCAATAAGTAAAGTGCATTTGGTCGTGAAACCTCCTGCAACATTTAACACTTAAAATGCAGTATATTTTTACATTTTGTCAGCCCTAATTTTCAATACTGGAGCTATGGGAATATGTTCGTTTAACCCTGGTGGTAAAGTGGCACCAAGTCTAAGCTGCCACATAAGTTTGTTTATTTATTTATTTATTTACATTTGTTTACCAAGTAGTTTCCGTCTGGGCCAGGGGCCCATTTTTTTAGTGGATTCCCGGGGAGAAAAGCTCCAAGACAAGTAGTAGACAATAACATAGCAATGGAAAAAGATAAACAAGTTACTTACATGACAGAGGTAACTAAAATTTCTGAGTACATTGATAAAGCAGGTAAGTGATGTCATTATATACAGTATAGTAATACCCTTTTCTCTTTTTTTTTCTGGGTATTAGGTAAGGAAGTGCAGGCAGGAATATAATGTAATGTATGATTTCACATGAGAGTTGGCGCTACAGCGGAGAAATACAAGAATGGGACTTATGAAATGTTAGTGTGGAAGTCAGGTTAGAGGGGTTAGCCTGAGTGGGTGCAGGAGCATAGCCAGTGGTTAGTAAGGTATTCTTTTAGGAGTAGTTTTAATTTACGATTGTCAAGATTATTAAGTATTTGCTGGGGCAGTATGTTCCAGGATTTGGATATTTTATTAGAATAAAGACAGTCGCCGTAGTAGTGTTTGGACTTTTTTTACCTTTAGGATTAGTTTGTCTGATGATCTCAGGCACCTGGGGTTGGTGTTTGGTTCAACTAGGTTACAGAGAGCAGGGCAGTGATCAGGTTTGTGGATGATATGTGCAGTGGTGAGTTGGTTGAGAGTAGGTTGGGTAGTTCAAGCCAATTGAGTTGGCAAAGTGCGGCACAGTGGTGGGATTTGAGGGGCTGGCTTATGGAAAACATGGCTATTTTGTTATAGCAGCTGTCAAAGTTAAGTCAGTCTTGCACAGGTTGGTGAAGATTTGTGGGCACTAAAGAAGGGAAGAAAGCAGATCTGGCTGTGGAAAGTCTGACATAGTTAGTTAAGAAAAGTTTGGTTGTATAGAGTGAGCCAAGTTTGATCTGAACTTTAATTGTGATTAATATATGTTTGTCAAATTTTAGACAGTCGCCTGTTGTTACACCAAAGTTTAGTTTGACTGACTGGTTCAATGTTTGTACCATCGGAGGAGTAGATGGTAAGAGGTTTGCTTATTTTTAGTTCTACTCTTTCCAGAAGATCATAAACTTAGTTTTATGTGGGTTGAGAATGAGTTGGTAGTTGAAGTATTTCTCTACATCTTGGAGAGATTTTGGGGTTTTTACTTGTAGTTCTTGGGGTGAGGGGGCAGAGCAGATGAGAGGCGTCATCGGCGTATTGAACAATAGTGGCTAGTTGAGTAGAAGAACTGAGTTCATTAGTAAATATGATAAGAAGCAGGAGTCTGAGGATAGAGCCTTGGGGGACTGCACAAAGATGGGTAGGAGGGGGGACAGTTTGTTTTCCAATCTAGTGGACAGCTGTCTGTTGAAAAGATAGCTATGAAACCAAGTCAGGGATGTTACACTGAGGTTATAAGTTGCCAGTTTGGGCAGTATTTGGTGGTGTATTGTAGCGAAAGCTTTGGACTTTTCGAGGAAGACAGATGAGACAGGTTGACCACCATTTTTGAGGAGGTTTACAGTATTGGTGAAGTTTGAGTGGAGTATTAGTACTATGCTTCAGTTGAAAGCTGTGTTGTGAGTTGGATAAAGGATTGTTGTTAAGGAGATGGTGAAGTAATTGCTGAAGAATATATTTTTCTAAGAATTTAGAAAGGGGGAAGAGAATAGCAAATGGGTAGTAGTTTGTGAAGTCTGTAGAGGGGCCGCCTTTGTGTAACGGGATGACATGAGATATTTTCCAGAGGAGAGGTGCATGTTGTTCAAAGATGGAGTGGTTTATTAAGATAGATATAGGATATGAGATGGAGGGGGTGGCTAGTTTTAGAAATTCACTAGGGAGCTGATCTGCAGCAAGAGTACAGGGCTTTAGTTTGTTTAGGAACCTTTTTTATGTAGCTGATTTGAATGGGCTTTAATGAGAAAGAAGTTAGGTTAAGATGTTCTTCGTGTTCACTGTTGCAGTCATTATATTTGGGTTATCTGCCTGCAGGTAGCCCTCAGCCGGCTTGAATACCAGAGTCTTGGATTCCTGCGTCGGATGCTGTCTCCTCTTCCATGACGTCAGGTCGTCAGGGGTATAAAACATGCAGCCGATGCCATTACATCAGTCTTTCTTGCTGCACGGTGACTGAAGCAGAAGCAGTTCGCAAGTGCCAGTCAGCCGACTCCTGAAATTTTCGTTTTCGAGTTTCAGAACCAAAGTCTTCAAAAAAGCAAAGTACCCCATTGGGGATCCTTTTTCTTGCTCTTAAACCGATGTCAGTAAAAGTTAACAATTGTATTACCTGTGGAAAGCAAACAACTCATAAAGATTTTCATTTGTACTACATTCCTTGCTTAGGCCCAGACCACGACATCCCTCGCTGCCGGTTTTCTGCCTTCTTCAACCCCCGAACTATTCGTAGTCGGGCTATTTTTGCAGCAAATTATTTTGGAACTTGGTTTAACTATCCAGAAATGGCTTTGGTAAGCCATCCGACTACCGATATTCTGAAAAAACGTAAAGATAAAGACAGAGACAGACCGCATAGGTCCAAAACTGCCAACAATGTTTCCGTTAAGCTAGTCGCCAGTTTGCCAGTACTCAGTGAGGTGCTTTCGCAGCCCCTGATACCCGCTCTGCTGAGACCCTTTCGGAGTCCTGTATGTCGTGAGATGTTTCTTCGACTGTTGACCCTGCAGATGTCTCTACCTTGGATGGGTCCGAAGCCGCTGTGCAGGCACCGGCTTTTGAGGTTGTATTCAGGCCTACAGACTTGCATTTCAAATCGACGCCATCTTCTTCTTCAAGGCCTAAAACTCGACCCATGCCTAGAAAACCGACGTCCAAACCGCATGGTCAGGCCCATATGCCTAAAAAACAAATGATAAGAATGGCTGAAGACCTTATTACTTTAATTAGGGGAAGTCAGCCTTCCCCCTCTAAGAGACCTAGAACTGATTTTCCTTCTGTTTCTTCTGATCAGGATTCTGAAATTTCTGATGTCCTTCAAGGATGCATCTGCAGTCCTAACATATGGGTTGTCCTGCCTCAGGCAGCCCTTCGGTCGGCCGGATTCCAAAGTCTGGGTCTGGCCTCGGCTGATGTCGCACTTCACCCGATGTCATAGCTGCTGTTTATTGGGTATAAAGGCATCAGCCGACGCCATTTTCCTCAGTCTTTCTTGCCACGCGGTGCCCGAAGCAGAAGCTGTTCGCAAGTGCCGGTCGGTCAGATCCAGAGATTTCTACTACCGAAGACTTCTAAAAAGCGAAGTACCCCATTGGGGACTCTTTCTTGCCTCAGCCGATGTCAGACAAAGTAAATAATTGTTTAACTTGTGGGAAACAAATACCTCATAAGGATTTCCACTCTTACTGCCTTCCTTGCTTAGGCCCAGACCACGACGTATCAGCTTGTCTAGCCTGTGCTTCCTTCAATCGACGGACACTTAGACGTCGGTCGGAGTTTGCAGAGGAGTTTTTTGGTCCCGCTTTTGCATACAAAATGCCGTCGGAAACTCCGACTACTCAATTAGGTAAAAAGCGCAAGGAAAAGGACCAACATTCGCGGCCCGCGGTTTTGGCTGAAACCACGGTTAGGCCAACCGCGAATGTCTCGGTTTCGGCTGAAACTGAGCCCCCGGTTCTTCCTTCGGCCGAAAGCATGCTTCCGATAGCCGAGGCCTCACAGAGCATGGCTGAATCTGCTACTGAATTTACTGCTACAGAAGCAGGCACCCAGGATTTATCAGACACTATTCCTTTAGACATAACTACCCCTGCACGTGGGGCTGCTAGACCCCCTGCTTCCATGTCTATCAAGGCTTTTGCCAGGGCTAAGGCAGCTAAATCTTCTAAGGCCTTGCCTGCCAAAACTCCTTCACATAGGCCTACCTCTAGTTCCCAAATACTCAGCCTGGCTGAGGATCTCATTTCTTTGATCAGAGGATCCCAACCTCACCCAGACAGGGCCTCTCAGCCCCCTCCAGACAAGAGGCCTAGGACTGAACCTCCGGAACCTGGCTCTACAGATTATTCCTCGGATGACTCAGACCTTTCAGACCCTCACGAAGGCCCATATTCTCCTTATGAGGATTCTGATGCAGAAGACTCCATTCCTTCTGCTTCTCCTCCTGAAGAATTTTCCTTTGGGGAAACCTTGCATGCTATGAGGGAACACTTCCAATGGCAGGGCCAGGATTTTTCAGATTCAAGGAAAAGGCTAAGGACTTTTTTACACTTACCACAGCATAGGCCTTTAGCCATTCCGCCAGTGCTAACAGTTGTTGATGATGCATATAATGATGCCTGTACTGCTCCTGATTCTCTTCCTCCGGCCCCGGCCAAGCCAGACAGATATTACAGGGTCCCGGACACACACTACCATTTGTATAAGGCTCCTGTTGCAGACCCTGAAACCATTTCACAGGGCCCTAAAGGTGTGGCAGCTGCCTCTGCCAAAACCCTCTTCCCTCTGAAAGGGAATCTAGAGCATTAGAGAGATGGGGTAAAAGGTTTATACTTCTGCTACTCTTTCGGCCAGGGCCTTGAACTGTCAATTTCACATGATTCAGTACCAGGAATTTTTGTTAGACCAGCTAAATAAAAAAATATCTTCTCCTGAACCTTTAGACCGCAAGTCCCTTCAGGATTTGGTACATAACTCTCAGCAGGTCAGTAACCATTTCTTAAAATGTGGCTATGATGCACTGGAGGCTTCCTTTAGATCAGCTGTGACTGGAACAGTGATTCGAAGGCATGCCTGGTTAAAAGAACATTCCTTACCAGACCATGTTAAGTCAAAACTCCTAGATGCTCCCATGGAGAAACAAAGTTTGTTTGGCTCCCCTGCACAGGAGGTTCTAAAAAAGGTGGAAGAAAAAGCAAAATCTGTCTAAACAGTCAAGGATTTCTTAAGGTCCAACCTCCGAGGTTTAGCAGAAATTGGCCTTCGAAGAATTGGTCCTTTCCAGACAACTCCAGAGCGCAGAGAGGCAGAAATAGACGCCCAAGAGGCAGAGGTCAATCTAGGGGTGCCTACAGGGGACGTCAGTGGCAACCTACCAACCAGAGAAGTACCGCCACAGAATCAACTACAACCACGTCCACAGGGCAGACACAATCTACCAGGGAACAACTGGAAGCACCCTTGGGCGGAAAACTAGCCTTATTCTCCGACAACTGGCATTACATTACAGGAGACAAATGGACTTTGCAAACAATAGACAAGGGCTACAGGTTTCACTTCCATACTCTACCAAGAAGGAGAGGAATGCCAAACCTACCACCAAACCAAAAAACAGACGCTCTAAGACAAATCAACAACTTACTAAGGATGAGAGTTATAGAAGAGGTGCCACCTATGGAAAAAGGCCAAGGATTTTACTCCAGGCTTTTCCTTGTACCAAGAAAAGAAAATCAATGGAGACCTATTCTAGATTTGTCCGCACTGAACACATACCTCATTGTTCCAAAATTCAAAATGCTGACCCTCCAGCAACTTCTTCCCATGCTGGGCAAGGAGTCTTGGCTGGTGACTCTAGATCTCAGGGAGGCATACCTGCACGTCCCTATATGACCAGATTGCAGAACACCTCAGATTTCTTGCAGGATCAGAGCATTATCAATTCTCAGCATTGCCTTTTGGCTTATCTACTGTGCCCAGAGTATTCACGAAATGCCTGGCATCAGTAATTGCTCATTGCAGACTTCAGGGAATTCAGATTTACCCATACCTGGATGACTGCCTAATACAAGCGGACAACAAGGCAAAGTTAACAAAAGATTTGGAAAATGTCATACAACTGTTGCAAGCCTTGGGATACACAGTCAACATGCAAAAGTCAAGACTAGTACCATCCCAAAGGATAACATTCTTGGGTGCAGAATTAGACACATCAACTCAGATGGTTTTTCTCACAGAAGAAAAACAAAAGCAACTACCAGTCTACTTCATGACATTAACAACACAAACTCAGCTTACTGCAAGGAAAGTCCTGCAAACCCTGGGCTACATGGCATCCTGCATAATATTGGTTCCATGCCAGGCTGCATATGAGAAAGCTACAATGGTATCTAAGGAATGTATGGTCTCAACACAAGCACAGTCTAGAAGCCCAGATTCCAATAATTCCATGCCTGAAGCAAGAATTCCTGTGGTGGGCTCAGGCCTGTCAGTTGAACAGAGGCTTGCCTTTCCACAAACCACATCCAAGCCAGACCATCACCACGGACGCCTCAGACCTAGGATGGGGGGCACACATGGTGGACAAGTGTATACAAGGCCTATGGACCCAAGACCAGCTGAATCTACACAAATCTAAAGGAGATGCTGGCAGTGAAACATGCGATCCAGGCATTCAGACCACTCCTTCAACAGGGTCATCTGCTGATAAGGACGGACAATACCACAGTCATGTGGTACATCAACAAACAGGGAGGTACACATTCATATCCTCTATGCCGGATGGCAATAGACCTGTGGAATGTGGCCCTGAACCTCAACATTCAACTTCAGGCCAGATTTGTACCAGGAAAAGAAAATTCTCTAGCAGACACCTTAAGCAGAACTACCACGGATGCTCACGAATGGATGTTGCATCCAGATATCTTCAAAGACATAACAAAGAAATGGGGACTACCACAGATAGACCTGTTTGCCTCCCCACACAATCACCAATTGAAGAAATTCTGCACAAGAGCATACCACCCACTTGCTTGGAGGGTGGACTCCCTTTCCTTCAGCTGGAAAAACCTGACAGCATATGCATTTCCACCTCTTCCCTTGATGTACAAAGTTGTACTGAAGATCAGAGAGGATCAGCCAAGGGTAATCCTGATAGCTCCAGACTGGCCGAGGCAACATTGGTACCCGCTGCTGAGAAGCATGTCTCGGACACACGCATGGCATCTACCTCTATGTCCCTTACTACTAACACAGGACAACTACAAGATCCTACATCCAAACTTGAAAACACTGCAGCTAGCTGCTTGGAATATTGCATAAAACAAAATAACCCAGGTTTATCTCAGAGGGTTAAGGACATTATCCTGGCGGCATGCAGACCCTCCACAAGGAAGACTTATTCAGCCAAGTGGAAAAGATACCTCATTTGGAGTGCAGCAAAGGGAGAAAATGCCTCATTGGCAAACATAGCACACATCCTGGAATATTTAGCAGAGCTGTTCCACAATGGCCTGTCTTACTCCTCCATTAAGATTCATGCATCAGCAATTTCAGCAGAATACAACATGGATCCTCCTGTCTTCTCTCATCCTCTACTCAGGCAGTTCTTGAGAGGAATCAAAAATGTAAAGCCTCCAAGGAAACCACCTTTACCTACATGGGATCTCAACTTTGTGCTGGAAAAGTTAACACTTCCCCCTTTTGAACCAGCAGCAACAGCAGAATTACAATTCTTATCTTGGAAAACTGCTTTCCTGCTAGCAATTACTTCAGCAAGAAGGGTATCTGAGTTACAGGCATTAATGGCAGTACAACCCTTCCTTATCTTCCATCAGGACAGTCTCTCTGAGAACTAACCCTACCTTTATGCCAAAAGTGGTCTCCAGAGTATCATTGAACCAAGCGATTCATTTACCTACATTCTTCCCCAACCCACAGAACAGGGGGGAAAGACTGCTACATACCATGGATGTGCACAGACAATTACGCTACTATCTGGACAGAACTAAGAACAGCAGAAAAAATGACCAGCTTCTGGTAGCATATGCAACAGGAAGGCAAGGAAAAGCAATTTCAAAACAGACAATCTCAAAATGGATAGGAAATTGCATTCGATTTTGCTACTCTTTTCATGGAAAGACAACTCCTGATAATATCAGGCCTCATTCCACAAGAGCTACAGCCACCACTACAGCTTTCCTACGAGGAGTGGCTACCAAAGACATTTTAGAAGCTGCTACTTGGAGCTCCGTGCATACATTTGCCAAGCATTACAATCTTCCCTTATACTCTAGATCCCGAGCAGGTTTTGCAACTGCTGTTTTGCAAGGGATCTTAACTACACCTTCTTTATCTTAGGGCCTCCTCCCCCAGTTTGGCTATGGTATTCTACCCATATGTTAGGACTGCAGATGCATCCTTGAAGGACATAGTACAGTTTTGTACCTACCATAAATGTAGATGTCCGATAGGTATGCATCTGCAGTCAGGATTACCCACCCTCCTTCCCCTCTGTGGTATTCCTAGGGTATTTACCCCTCTTTTAGCTAGCTGGGGGAATCTATTATGGTGTATTTGTTTGTATATATATATATATATATATATATATATATATATATATATATATTTTTTTTTTTTATATTGTTTGCTCTCTACTGTTTGGAATTATTTGCATTTATCCAAATTTAGCCTTACTAGAGGGCACCTGGCATCTGGGGCAAGAAACACTGAGGAAAATGGCGTCGGCTGATGCCTTTATACCCAATAAACAGCAGCTATGATGTCGGGTGAAGTGCGACATCAGCCGAGGCCAGACCCAGACTTTGGAATCCGGCCGACCGAAGGGCTGCCTGAGGCAGGACAACCCATATGTTGGGACTGCAGATGCATACCTATCGGACATCTACATTTATGGTAGGTACAAAACTGTACTTTTCTTCTGATTACCAGGATTTGCCTTTATCTACCTATGAAGATTCTGAAGCAGAGGATTCCATTTCCTCTGCTTCCCCTCCAGAAGATTTTTCTTTTGGTGAAACCTTGCACTCTTAGGGAGCATTTCCGCTGGGAAAGCCAGGATTACTCTGACTCCAAAAAGAGGCTTAGGGAATTTTTACTCCTTCCTCAACACAGGCCTTTAGCTATCCCTCCTGTTCTGGACATTGTATATGATGTCTTCTTGGAATCTAGTTTGGCCCCAGACTCTTTACCTCCAGCTCCCAGAAAACCTGACAGGTGTTACAGAGTACCTGACTCTCAGAAGTTTCTCTTCAAAAATCCTACTGCGGATCCAGAGACCATTTCCCAAGGACCAAAAGGCATTAAGGCTACTATGGCTAAAAACCCTACCCCCTCTGATAGAGATTGCAGGGCCTTGGACAGATGGGGGTAAGAAGGTATATACTTCTGCTACTTTGGCCATTAGGGCATTAAAGTATCAACAACATATTAAGGGACGACTTAAACAGAAAATTATGTTGATTCCTGTCTGTGCTAAACATAAAGAATTACAAGATTTATTGCATTCTGCTGAACAAGTTGGTAAACATACTTTGCAATGTAGTTTTGATTCTTTAGAAGCATCTTGCAGGGCTGATGTCATCACTGAGTCTATACTTAGAAGGCATGCTTGGCTTAAGGAGCAAAACTTGCCAGAGCATGTTAAAGCTAAATTACTAGATGCTCCCTTAAACCAAGGCCACCTGTTTGGCAGCAAAGCAGAAGTCCTTAAAAAGATGGAGGAAAAAGCGAAATCTATGCAAACTGTTAAAGATTTCCTGCAAGTACAGCCTCCCAGATTTAGTAGGCATTGGCCTTCTAAGAATTGGTCCTTTCCAGTCTCTTCCAGGCCTTCTCAGCCCAAACCCAGGAGCAGCAGACCACCTAAGCTACAGTCTCAAGGTACACACAGGCCTAAGCAGTGGGGGTCTCCCACTTCCAAAGCTGGAAGGAGTAAGACTCCCGCCTATGCAAAAATGTCACAATGACTTAACCTTAACCCTTCCAAGCCCTGCTCAACTGCCTGCTCTCTTAGGGGGAAAGATTGCCCTGCATGCAAAAAACTGGGAAATCATTACCCAGGACAAATGGGTTTCAAATATAGTCTTCCAAGGATACGGATTCCACTTCCACACCTTACCAACCCCAAATGGTTGGCCAGACCTACCCCCAAATCAGTGGGCAGAGGCTCAACAGCAGGTTCTCTCCCTTCTAAGTATCGGGGCTATTCAACCTGTCCCAGCAGAAGAAATGGGACAAGGTTTTTACTCGACTTTCCTGGTACCCAGAAAAGACCACTCCTGGCGTCCTATCCTGGACCTCTCTATTTTAAACACTTTTTTGGTAATCCCAAAATTCAAAATGCTAACACTTCAACAGCTGCTTCCTATGCTAGGCAAAGATGCCTGGTTGGCAACTTTGGACTTAAAAGAAGCTTTACCTGCACATTCCAATAAGAGAATCTTGCAGAAAATACCTACACTTCAGAGCAGGCTCCATGCACTATCAGTTATCTGCACTTCCGTTTGGCTTATCTACTGCGCCTAGGGTATTCACAAAGTGTCTAGCTTGAGTCATTGCATTTTGCAGGCAGAGAAATATTCAATTATACCCATACCTGGACGATTGTCTGATTGAGGCAGAAAGCCAGGGCATGCTATTAAAATATCTGGCATTTGTAAAGAAACGTCTAAACTCGCTGGGGTACACCATAAACGAAATCACATCTAGTGCCTTGCCAACAAATTGTATTCTTGGGCGCAAGCTTGAACACAACTTCCCAGATGGCTTACCTCATGCCAGAGAAACAAGTTTGACAGCCTACTTCAAACTACTGGCCACAAAGACCCAGCTATCTGCAAGGAAAATCTTGCAAGCCCTGGGGTTCGTGACCTCTTACATTCTACTAATTCCGTATGCAAGACTGCATATGAGGAAACTACAGTGGTATCTAAAAAGCCTATGGTGCAAACATTCTTAGGACCTGGAATCAATGATTCTCATCATTCCCTGTATAAAGTCAGAGTTCCTTTGGTGGGCAGAGGCCTGCCACCTCAACAAGGGGCTCCCTTTCAGTCTACCCCCTGCCACCCAAACCCTGACTACAGACGCATTAGACTATGCATGGGGGGCTCACTTGGCAGGGCAGTGCATTCAGGGCAAATGGA
Organism: Protopterus annectens; assembly: GCF_019279795.1. NCBI lineage: Eukaryota > Metazoa > Chordata > Ceratodontiformes > Protopteridae > Protopterus > Protopterus annectens. Next base: position 791,364,267 of record NC_056748.1, on the reverse strand, counting down.
ACCCAAGTCAGATACACCTGCATATCAACCAAAAAGAAATGTTAGCTGTACAGAATTCCCTGACAGCCTTCAAAGATCACATTCTTCCAGGACAAGTATTGGCAATGATAGACAACACTACAAATATGTGGTACATAAACAAGCAGGGGGAACCCACTCGTACCCTCTCTGCAGACTAGCCATGGCTCTGTGGAACACAGCCTTGAGCTGCCAAGTGCACCTACAAGCTCAGTTCCTGCCAGGCAAACTAAACTCACTGGCAGACGACCTAAGCAGAAATCTCATGGACCCATACGAATGGAAACTGGAACCAAAAATATTCAATCTCTTGAGGAACAAATGGGGGACTCAAGAGATAAACCTTCTTCACCTCAGAACTACCAGTTGGACAAATTCTGTACAAGGACTCCCCACAGTCAAGCTTGGAAAGTGGATGCCCTGTCCTTTACCTGGGTAAGCCTCTCAGTTTATGCCTTTCCCCCGCTGCCTCTCCTCTTGAAGGTTCTGCTAAAGATCAAACAGGACAAACCAAGGACAATACTAATTGTGCCAGGCTGGCCTCACCAGCACTGGGTACCCCCTCTTGCGCAGTATGATACTGCTGGATCCATGGCATCTACCTCAGACACCTTCCCTGCTATCCCAGCAGGTGGGCTAGATCCTGCACCCTCAGCTTCAAACCCTGAACCTTGCAGCCTGGCTAATTCCTTGAGCTCTCCAATAGTATCTCTCAGTAAGCAGGTGCTAGATGTAATTCTGGAAGCAAGGAGACCTAGTACTAGAAAATTCTATGCTGAAAAGTGGAAAAGATACTGTTCCTGGAGCCAGACTCGGGGGATGGGTACTACGGTGCCCAGCTTACCTCATATCCTACAGTACTTCACAGAAATACTCCACAGGGGCCTATCCTTCTCGTTAATCAAAATTTATGCCTCTGCCATCTCAGCACATTATAATACTGAACCACCCCTCTTCTCTCATCCCCTGTTAAAGCAATTCCTCAGAAGGGCTAAAAATTTAAGACCCCCCAGGCGAGCCCCCACTCCAGCCTGGGACCTTAACTTTGTATTGGAAAAGCTCACTCTCCCTCCATTTGAACCACCTGCTACTACAGAGTTGAAATTCCTTTCTTGGAAAACAGCCTTCCTTCTAGCCATCACTTCAGCAAGAAGAGTGTCTGAATTACAGGCCCTCATGGCAGTGGAGCCCTTCATTATCTTCTATGCAGACAGGGTTTTCCTCAGGACCAATCCTTCCTTTATTCCCAAGGTGGCAATCCTTTCTTTATTCCCAATGTGGTTTTTAGTGTAACCCTTAGTCAGTCCATTCATTTGCCCACTTTTTTCCCAAATCCACAAAACAAAGGAGAGAGAATACTGCACTCTTTGGACATGCACAGACAACTTAGATTTTATTTGGACAGGACTAAGCCTCTCAGAAAATCTGAACAGCTGCTAGTTGACTTTGCAGTAGGGGCAGAGGGGAAGGCCATTTCAAAGCAAACCATTTCTAAATGGATAGAACATTGCATTCATTTCTGCTATAAGCACCATGGAAAACCTACCCCACAGGGGATTAGATCATATTCCACCAGGGCTGCATCTACCTCTACAGCCTTTCTCAGAGGAGTTCCTACCAGGGACATCCTAGAAGCTGCTACTTGGAGCTCTGTGCATACCTTCACAAAGCATTACCACATGCCTATTTTTTCTAAATCCAGAGCTGGTTTTGCCACTGCAGTTTCGCAGGGCTTAATAGCTGGCCCTAATGTTCTCTAGCTTCCTCCTCCCTTCCTTAGCTTTGGGAATCAACCAAAATGTAATGACTGCAACAGTGAAACACACAGAACATAATACAGTTGTGTACACTTAACATAAATGTAGATGTTCGAGTGTATTCACTGTTGCAGTCCTGGTTATCCTCCCTCCAGCCCCCTGACTTCTCTTGGCTCTACCTTTTCTTTCGTGTTTGGAGTATTTGAGCTTTCTGGTGTATTTGCTTTTTGTGGGAGGTGTAACATAAATTGCTTCCCATTATGGGGGCACCTGACATCTGGGGCAAAAAAACTGATGTAATGGTGTCGGCTGCATGTTTTATACTCCTGACGACTTGACGTCATGGAAGAGGAGACAGCATCCAGTGCAGGAATCTAAGACTCTGGTATTCAGGCCGGCTGAGGGCTACCTGCAGGCAGATAACCCAAATGTAATGACTGCAACAGTGAATACACTCGAACATCTACATTTATGGTAAGTGTACACAACTGTACTTTCTGTAGAGGTGGGTACTGAAAGGGGTAGGTTAGTGTTGTGGTTTATGAGGGAGGTTATGGAGTTGATAAAGTGAGTATTAAATTGAGATGCTATGCAGTCTGAGGTATTTTTGGTGGATGGAGCATGGGTTAGAGGGTTTACCTGGGTTGAGGAGATAATTAATATTTTGCCCAAGTTTTTGTGGGTTATTAGTGTGTTTTTGTTGACATGTTTGGAAGTAAGTTTTTTGTCATATTTGATGTGTTTTTTGGGTAGGTTTCTCAGCTGTTGGTTTGAGGTTAGGTTGTCTTTGTTTTTGGATTGCTGGTATTGTGACCAGGTTGTATCCCTTTGTCTAAGTATTAGTTTGCTGTCATTAGATAACCAAGGGAGTTGTTTGGTCCTGACATGGATTTTCATAGTGGGAATGAGGTTATCAAGTATTTGGCGGAGTGTTCTGGTAAAATATTGAAAAGCAAGGTCTAACTAGAGGAATTTTAGCGGTGACTAATCATATTGTTGTAGCAGTGTATTACATGTAGTGTGGGAGAAGTTCTTTTTGCTGTGGATGTTTTTAAATATGATGTTATTGGTTGTGTGAAGCTGTTCCCTAAGGAGAAAGGAAGGGGAGTGGTCACTAAATGTGTCCTCCAGGTTGATAATTTAGGTTGGCCTGTTTGTAAGTATCCAATCTAAAACTGATTCTTTTTCAAAGTGTTTATCAGTATGTGTAGGAGCGTTAGTGGTTTGTGAGATACTGTAAAGGTTAATAAAGTTGGAGGGGTTATTGGAGGAGCAGGAAACCAGTCCAGGTTGAAGTCTCCTATTTTGTTGTTTCTTGATTGAAATAAGAGGAAGCCCAGGAGAGTAGGTGATCTATGATGGGGAGGGTGTACCCAGGGTGAAAATAGTTAGTGATGATTAATATATTTTTGTGGGAGTTGATTTCTAGGTGAGGGGTTATTATTTTGCAGTTGGGGATTTCTGGGGAAGGGCGGGTCAGTTGGACAAGTTGGAGGGAATCTTTAAACATGGTAGCAATTCCTCCACCTCTTTTGTTTAGTCTGTCTTGTATAATAATTATATAACATTTGGTTAGAATCTCTTCATCTTTGATGTGGAGCTTTAGCCAAGTCCCCATTATAACATCTGTCTGGAGAGTAGAGGGTAAGGGCAGCATGGAAGTCACTTATGTTGTTAGTGATGCTTCTGAGGTTGAAGTTAGTTATCAAAAGGTCAGAATTTCTGTATTTGGGAACTGGGGGGGTTGTGGAGGACTGAGGTGAGTTTGATTTGGAAAGCTGGTAGTGGGGGGGGGTGTGAGCAGAGAGGGAAGACCTGTGTGGAGCCTGGGTTAGGATGAATGTCTGCCTGGCATTTGATGTGAGTGAGAGAGTGGAGAAGGATGGATTTGAGTTTAGTTAAATGCTTATGATATTTGTAAGTAGAGTGCAGGGGGTGTGGGTATGGATATATTTATAAGCATATAATTGGGAGTTGGTGCTATTAAAAAGGTGTGTTGAGATGTGAAAGTTTGTGTAGGGGTCGTGGTGGTTAAAAGTTATAGGAAGTGTAGGGAAGTGATAATTAGTGATGTGGTTTGTGTGGTAGGATGTGGAATGATAAGTTAGAAAGAGGAGAGAGTAAGGCTAATGTAGTACCTATTGAAATTATGTAGGTCATGGTGAAAGTGAGGTAGTGTGCTAGTAGTTGAAATACTTGTATATGAGAGTGAGAGGAGAAGTTGCAGACTGCTTTGTATGAGGGAGATGTATGGATTGGGTAGGAGTAGATTGTATTGTGAGGATAATGGTTAGAGTTTACTGAATTGGTAAAGGTAGAAGGGAGAAGATTGGTGGAAATATGGGCTGGATGTGGGTGTGGTGACAGGTGGGTGGAAGTTTGTAATTGGCTGTCTGAGAGGGTGTGGTTTGGATAAATATAAATACAAGAAAAGTGGGGGTGGTTGGGAATGGGGGTAGGGTTGTGACATGGAGTGAGCCTGAATGTAGCGGGTTGAACCATGGAGTGTTGAGAAGCAACTCATCAGAAAACAATCAATTGAATTATGTGGACCAAGGTCAGTATGGAAGGTTGTACTTTAGTAGAAAATATGTGAGTTTATTTTAGTTAAAATTATAAGAAAAAAAGGGGTTAATTAATACCAGAAAATTAAAAGAAGGAGAATTTATAATGAGCCATGTAGAAAATAGGGAGTATGGAAGGGGTGTGGGCTATATGAAAACAAGGGACGCTACATGGCTTGGGAGAAGGACCAATTATGGAAACTACAGGGGGGTGTGTTCCAGTAGGTGCAAGCGTGGGAGATAGACTTAATTTGTAATAAATAACATATAATATAATGTAGACCTACACTATCTTTTCTGTGTATGAAAAAACAGGTATTATCTTTTGGCCGTGGAAAACAGCAGCAGAGGGACACTTTGCTGGTAATACTTTGCGAGTGGGAGGTTGCAAGGTAAGCTGGATGGGGCTGGAAAGATAAATGGAAAACAAATGAGAGATGGTAGGTCAGTGATAGGGTATGGGAAAGGGAATAGTTAGTACAGTTAATAAGAACAAAGGAGCAGCTTAAAGAGAGTGCAAACAATAGGACCACATTGTTATACAAGAGAACGACTTCAAATGCGAGGAAAAAAAAACATTAGAGTAAAGGCAAGTATTCAAATTGTTAGGTACGCTAAAGCAATCTTACACATCTGTGCAAATATTGATAGGAACAATTAAGATGTAAATATAAATATGTGCTACGCACAGTGAAAAGCTTTTAAAAACTACATCCAGAGTAATGCAATCATGAAATACAATACTAAATGTAGCAGCAAATGATGAAGAGCACTGGTTGTGGAAAGCGTGTTGTTAACAGCTGTTTTAAAACCTGCATAGTCTCTTTAAATAGAGTTAAGACAGGAGAGTCTGTTGGCTAGAAATAGGTTGTAAACAACTAGAAATGCAGTTGTGTCATTGAAAGGTCCCAGTCAGGAACTTACTTCCTCATAGCTAAAACATACTATATCAGAAAAACAAACAGTATAGACACAATTTTGCTCAAATAAAGTCTTGAAGGCAACAACTGTTGCAGTTAAGATAATAGCTTTTTCACGTGTGGCAAAGACTGCGTCACAGAAAAATCAGTGCCACAGACTTGTACATTTGATTAGCCAAATGGTACAGTGGTACAAGGGAAACATCAGATAACATACATAATGCGTTAAACTGTATAATTAGCAATAAAAAGCTTACCTACGCTGCAAGCACACTACAGGGGTTAAGGCTGCAGCATTTTGGGTCCATATTGTTTGAAAATGGTGCCAAAAGTGCACTGGATGTTAGTAGACTCTAAGGAAGAACATGATTGGTCAGGATCGGTGATTGCCTAAGTCCAGTGTCATAAGAGAGCGGTTTGAAGAGTCACTGATAGGGAGGAAGCAGTGGTGGTGGGGGGGGAGTATTATGCGAAAAAATAATAGAGAACTAAAGTTCTCTGTTAGTAAGCCATCCCCACCAGGGCTGATGTTAATTTTCTCCAAAATACCAAAGGAAAACTTATTAAATCCATTACAAATTATTGAATGTTTGTGTAAGGCATTATTTTCTTTATGGTTGCTAATATCATACAGGTGTTCTGTAGGTATGTGGTTTAAGTACATACAGGGGTTTTAATGTATGCAACTATACTAATTCTTGGATACCATCATAAGTCAACCATTTACAGAAAAGAGACCTTTTGTAATGCATATTTACATTTTTCTTGTTGTCATCCCTTCACTCAAAAGAAGTGTTTGAGGAAAAGGCAGGCAATAAGGATGGCGAGCATGACATCCCAGAGTGATGAAGTATAGGACGAATTAGTTAAGCTGAAAGAAATGGCTAGTGATCTGATCAAAGAAGTGCATAATGGGTGAGGGGGAGAAATTCAAGCCGCTGTTGGGATTGGGTCTTGATAAACCACCTGACAACACACCTGAAGTTAAATATGATAAAAAGTCCTCATCGTACAACATAACCAGTTTTCCAGTGAAATTAGGGACACAGTTAAAAAAAAAAACTGTGACATTTTTAAAGTTAACTCTGCTATACACAGTATGGTGGGTTTAGACCCATTTGTATAACAAAAACTGCAAAAAAATGTCAAGAAATTGTATGAAAGCAAAATACTTGAGGTTTTACCTTCTAACAGTGGAACCAGCCCATGTGGTTGTTTCAAACAGTGTTCTTAAATTACTAAGGCACAAACCTTGGTACTTGACAACATCCTTCACAATAAAGTAGTATTTCAGAAAGGGGACTGTTCTACATCCAGAGTGGTATATTTGGCTAAGTGCGACCATTGTCCAGCATATTATATTGGAAAAACAGAAAGAGCACTCAGGACATGTTATCTATGAACATCTGTATGATATTAGCAACCGTAAAGAAAATAATGCCTAATACAAATATTCAGTAATTTGTAAAGGATTTAATAAGTTTTCCTTTAGTATTTTGGAGAAAATTAAAATCAACCTGGGGGGGAGGTTCAGTTTTAAATACAATACAACAGATAAAGTCTTATTGTATCAATTTTCACTAGAGACCCTCCCTTGATGGGTCAAGATTGTCCTTTTGCCATTTCCCTGAGGATGAGTCTTGTCCTCCTGACTGTTGCTGCTGTTGGTATTCCCTGTAAGTAGGACATGTATATATTGTTATATCGCTTGTTTAATCATGCATTGTGAGAAGTCTATGTTGTTTCTTGATTTGCAGGCCAGTATGTGCCAGTGGCTAGTGAGTGAACTATTGGGCAGTGTAACAGATATGTTACTGTGTTTAAAGTTTGTTCTGCTGGATTCTCATTCATGAATAGATACTGACCAGCAAGAGAAACAGACTCCTGGACTCCAGTACTTACAGCATACCTCTCAACTGTAAAGATTTTTGCAGAATGTCCAGATTTTTGCCTTATACTTTTGGTCCGTTTTTCTTAAAATTGTGGCTTTCAAGCAAATTAGTGGCAAATCATTGAAGATTGAAGTTAGAAAATAATTACAGACATTTGAGTTTTAGACTTCTTACCCTTCAGAAAATTCATGCTAATGCCAAACCTATTATTTTATCAATTTTCTAAGTTTGTGGAAGCAATAGTTCAAATTTGTCCCTATTTATACTACTTTGTTATGGTTTTGTCCAGATTTCTTACTGTAAGAGGTTGAGAGGTATGTTACAGTGGTATGCAGAAATGAAAAACTATTTACAAACAAAACCTCTCCAACATGATAATGAATGACAAAGAAGCTATGTTTAAAGAATGACAGCTTAACAATTAACGCAAAGGTTTTGCTTTAGCTTCTTTGGTGTATGAATCAAATATTTTTGGCAGGTCATTTAAACAATTTCCAAAACACAACATGGTTACTCTCTTTAAAACCAGTTTCTTAAAGCTATAGTGTCATTGGTAAAAAGTCTAAAAGAAACTGCTTTTGTAAAAATTTGAGCAATACATTGAAGAAGCAAAATGACTCTCTTTTACCAGGGGGTAATAATCAACTAAAGACTTATCACAAAGGGGGTAATAATCAACTAAAGACTCATCACAAAGGGACTGCATCAGGGTTACTTTTTGGTGGTGTTGCCAGTACTGTGATTCAGGACTTGGAACACAAGGATAAGATTTATAAAACTATTTTCCATTTTTAATTTTTTTTCAATATAGCAGCAGATTCCCAGGTTTAATTTCATTTTGGAAGGAGCTATTGTTGTACAATTAGAACATTCAGTGTCCTTCCATGTAGGCTAGATACAGTTTATAGAAGTAGTTGTTCCTCAGCAAGTGTAATAGCTATGGTCCTGAGAACCAGAAATCTTTTTAGTCTTCCCTCTTCATTTAGAAAAAGATGGCGGCTGTTAGGTGAATTGCTGAATTCCCCTACTGCTTTCATCTTGGAAATTGTCTCTTCTTCTGAGAACACTTTTCCCTTGCGAAAGTTAAGAACGGCAAAATGCTCAAGCAATTGGAGGGTCACAGCTGTAGATTTGTAATTGGGAGGTATACTCACAAGGAGTAAAAGACAGGATTTCTGTCCAAGCCAATTCCATAACTGTTTCTAGACGGGGATTACTCAGTTCATGAATTTCTCCATTTTTAGCCAAAAATAATCATGTAATTCATTACACTGATTCTTTTTTTTTTTTCTTGAAGTGTGTGTTTTGTTTGTGTATATGTGATGGATTCAGAAATGATTGTGTGCTGGTGGAATAATTATGCCAGGTCACATGAGTAAAATCTCCTGCTTTACATGAGCGATCTAAGGGATCACTCAAAAGATAAAGCAGATGAGCCAATTCCATTAAATCCACGTTGAAATGGTAGATTTTGGCAACCAAGGCAAAGATAAAGAAACTCTTTCTTACATCCTGATGATGAGAATTTCAGCTATGGGACTGGAAGAGGGACTCATTTGGTGTAATGAGTAATTCAAGGTTTTTGATCTGCTTCTCAGATGAAAGCACAAAATGAAATGTTGGTAGTGTGTCTGGCCATCACAGCATTCTGGAGTTGTTGGAAGCAAGGCATTGTTCATGTTGCCACAGGCATTGCTATGGTGATATATTATGCAATCACACTAGGGCAGATAGGGTCTTGACATTTATGCAAGATGACAATGCATCTTTGGAACCTGGTTCATTTTCTCAAAATTCAGTTCAAAGTGTTTTTTCTTGAGGGTGCAGCATGCTGACAGACAATTTGAGCCACATGGTGCAACTGGGCCATGAGTGACCGCTTATTACAGAGGTATTTTTTGCCTTATGACCTCATTGTGGGAGGTCTTTCATAGGTAGATTTGTTCACCTTCTATTACAATGTACAGTGCTTTTTGTCCAGGACATAAGGGATACTCTTGTTTCCATGGAAGAGAATCGTTTATGTATTTCATGTAGTTGTGTTAATTCAAAGAGTTGCTGTGAAGACAAAAAAAGGAGACTCGCTCACCTCATCCTGATAACTAATTTCAGTTCAGGAGCTATAGTTCTCCCTTGTTTTGAGAAATTGCAATCCATTTTATTTGTTTGTCAGTCAGGGAGAACGTTCTGCTTTAATAATAAGCACTTGTGGCACCCATCTTCATGTAGTCTTCATGTAACAGCATGGAAACTGATATTTTAATACTGAATATGGCCTTGTCTCTTCTGAGGTGGTCTGAGTGCTGCAGGGAACTAAGAAATCATAATCTTGAAAATCCTGCCTTGCTAAAATGGAACTTTTAACTTCTGATGTCAAGACTAGGGATTGTCTCCTCCACACATTCACTTACCTGTTTTTTTTTTCCAGTTTTTCACTGGCTTAGCCCGAATTTTACTTTATCATCTTTTTAGGTATACTCTTCTGTCCTGTTGCTTGATCTGCTCTAGGAAATGACATTGGCCTCTGTTTCTAGTGTGAAGTTGTTTGAAGGAGACATTGCACCTTAAACATCCTTAGAAATTGATTATTCATTACCTACTTCATTAAGTTGTGTTTGAGATTTAGAGTGAGAATTGTTTGTGTTGCTCTTGCTGATATGCAGTTCTGATTGTTAGAAAATTTTGATGCTCAACTGCCTTTCTCACTACATCGTGCAATTTTCTTTGTAAATGGGAGGTGCCACCCCCTCCTAACCCCCATATGCATGTTTAAAACTTATGGGGGAGTTAAGGAGAATAGCAGCTGCCCACCATAGGAAAATAATTATGTTTATTATATGGGGAGCACCAGTGTTAGAGAAAACTGTTCCAAGTTCCTCATTTCCTAGTATGGAATGTGTGGTGAGCAAGTGTGTGACACTGGAGAGATCTTTTTGATTGCAAAGCTTGATGTTTTTAAATGTTAATATTTCACTTTACATCTAGTCCATTATATTGTGCACACATTAAAAAAAGGTTTATTAGTGAGAATTCTGACACAGATGTTTTTTTGCCTTTGTTTAATAATTCACATGCTGGGCAGAAAGTAAATCAGATTTTTGTTAATGTTTCAACAACTGCCACAGCAGTTTCTTTGATTTAGTGTGGGCTTGACAAAGCCAAAATCATTGCTGATGTCTTCTGTGAACTTACTAGGTAGGTTACACCATCTGGTCAAAGTGGAGTAAGAAAATTAATTTGGGGGGTAAAAAATTTAGGGCTAAAGAGATTAGAAAATCAAACTAATTGCTCATTTCTTTTGCATCTGGCAAGATCAGTGTCCTGATAGGTAAGCAAGCAGATTTTTGCAGAGGTTAGTTAAGTGTACTGGATTTTTTTTGAGTTAGCTAACAGACATATTCAGAGCTTATTGTACCAGAGATGCTGCTGCCTTTCACCCTTATCCAGAGGAGTCTTTTGGAGGAAGGATAGTAATTGTCATTTCACACTTTCATCAGATATTGCATGTTAACTTCAGTCCAAGCCAAGAAGATGCTTTACTACAGCAACCGTTCAAGGAATGTTGAGTGGTGTTCCTATTACTGGAATGTCTTGAATTGAGGGAAACATTGTGGCACAGGTGTGTGAGGGACTTGACAATAGATAATTAAATTTATTCTTGTCTTTCCAGTTGTAGTACTGATTTTCTTCGTGTTTCACTGTTGCAGTCATCACATTTGGGTTATCCCTGCCAGGGTAGCCCTCAGTCGGCCCGAATACCAGAGGCTTAGTATTTCTGCGTCAATTGCTATTGCTTCGGCCAGGTAGTCAGTAGTATAAAGTAAGGCAGCCAATGCCATTGCATCAGTCTTTCTTGCCAAGGAGCCCAAAGCAGAAGCAGTTCCCATGAGTGCCGGTCGGACGCTACCTGAGTTTCGTTTTCCGAAACTGAAGCGAAAGTCTTCTACAGCTAAGTACCCCATTGGGGATCCTTTTTTCTTCCTCTAACCGATGTCAGAAAAAGTTAATTGTCTCGCCTGTGGAAAGCAACAAGCCCAACGACCGCTGGGTCCTCAACATAGTGTCCCAGGGATACAAATTTTCTTTCCACACTCTGCCAACCCAAAAAGGGTTCCTGGATCTTCCTCAAATGAATGGGCAGAGGCCAAAAAGCAAGTCCTTTCCCTGCTCTATGAGGGCAATAGAGCACGTTCCTGCAAAACAGATAGGCCAGGTTTTCTACTCCAGGCTCTTGCTGGTACACAGAAAAGAGTGCACTTGTCACCCCATCCTCGATCAAGCCATTCTAAACACCTTCCTGGTGATACCAAAATTCAAAATGCTCACCCTCCAGCAACTGCTGCCTATGCTGTCTAAGAATGCTTGGTTAGCCACCCTAGACATAAAAGAAGCCTACCTTCACATCCCAATCAGGGAATCATGCAGGAAATATCTACGTTTCAGTGCAGGATCTCTGCACTTTCAGTTCTCTGCTCTTCCCTTTGGCTTATCTGCTGCTCTCAGAGTTTTCACAAAATGTCTGGCTCCCACCGAGCTACAAGCACTCATGGCTGTAGAGCCCTTCATCATCATCCATGCTGACAGGGCGTCCCTCAGGACTAACCCATCCTTCATGCCAAAAGTGGTGTCCAGTATGGCTCTCAACCAATCCATTCATTTGCCCACCTTTTTCCCTAACCCACAAAACAAGGGAGAAAGGACACTATACTCTCTAGATGTGCACAGACAGCTCAGATTCTAGCTAGACAGGGCTAAATAATTCAGAAAGACTGATCAGTTGTTAGTCAGCTTTGCTGCAGGAGCAGAGGACAAAACCATTTCCAAATGGATAGCACACTACATCCATTTCTGCTACAAGCAACAGAGGAAACCTCCCCCTAAGGGGGTCAGGACTCTCTACCAGAGCAGCCTCCACCTCTGCAGCGTTCCTCAGAGGAGTCCCCACCAGGACAATAATGGAGGCTGCAACATGGACATCTGTTCACACCTTCATCAAACATTACCACCTGCCTATCTGTTCACACCTTCATCAAACATTGCCACCTGCCTATCTTCTCCAAATCCAGGGCACTCTTTGCCACTGCAGTCTTGCAGGGCATCCTAGCCGTCCCCTAGTCTTCTTGACTGCCTCCACCCTTTTCCTCAGCTTTGGGAATCAACCCAGATGTGATGACTGCAACAGTGAAACATGAAGAACATAGTACAGTTGTGTACACTTACCATAAATGTAGATGTTAGAGTGTATTCACTGTTGCAGTCCTGGTTTCCCTCCCTCCCTCCATCCCCCCTTCTCTCTCTCTTTCTCCTTACAAGGAACCTTTTGGTATTTACTTTCTGCTGGTGGGGTTCTTCCACAAGTTCCTGGCTGCCACTTGGGGGCTCCTGACAGGGCAAGAAAAACTGATGCAATGGCGTCGGCTGCCTTACTTTATACTACTAACAACCTGACGTCAGTCCTGAGGCAACAGCAACCAACGCAGAAATACTAAGCTTCTGGTATTCAGGCCAACTGAGGGCTACCCTAGCAGGGATAACCCAAATGTGATGACTGCAACAATGAATAAACTCGAACATCTACATTTATGGTAAGTGTACACAACTGTACTTTTCGTCTAGCTCCATACTTTTAATTTTCATTTCATATTTTCTTCGTCTTGTATTATCTTTGAGCTTTGTTTGGCATAAGTAGAAAGTGAATGTCTGATTGTTGAGTAATTTGCAGCCTCAGAAGCCTAATATTCAAGTACATGTACTTGTTCTTACAATCCCAGTAAAGCATAAAAAGTAGGGCAGGTTGACTTTGAATTCTGATTTTGGAATGTCAGATTAGTAAAAGATGGGCACGGTGTTTACTGATGTGTCATGGCTGGTTTCACCATAGGAAATGGCGTGGTATGGAGAAAATCTTTCCAGAGCTTTAGCATCCTGCACACTGCCATTTCTTAAGATCATTTTTTTGTGTAGATTTTTGCACAGTTGTGTTTATTTTTCCAGTTGTGTCCACTGCCTTGTTTTCATATTTGCTTAACTGCCATGGAGTTTTGTTAGATTCAACCATAATTTTCTGGACTTTGCTGTACTTGACTGTTGATTTCCTCACTGTTGACCTTGATTTTTTTCTGTACTTTTTCATTCAAACCTGATACATTATTTTGCTTTTTTTCTAGTGTCAAAAAGAGTGTTTCTCCTTACAAGTCTTCTGTTTAAATAGCATTCTGATTGTCTTTTTGGGCTCTTTGTGTATACTTCTGCGTTTTTATGCACTTGCTGTACTGTTTCAGATAGGAGAAGGATGGTAGGGTTTAGTAAAGTATGAATTTTGCTCACGTAAGATTTCTCCTCAGGGATATACATGCTGTGCGGTGTACGAGCAAATTTAGTACCCTAAAGCTGATGGTGAAATCTGTAAGAATTTTGACAGAAGAGTGCTAATCGACTATAGGTTCAAACTGATTCGGAAAGAATTGTTGGCATTCCGAGCCAGCAACATTTTAAAGCTCTAAGGAATCTGCTGATGAGACTCTTGAGTTCTAAACCCTAGGACAAAGACAGATCCTGCAAGAGGTGAGAGACATCTATACCTAGGAAAATTTCCCCCCCTTTCTTCAGAATTCTTATGTGAGCTGAAGGGGACTTGTCTTCTGATTCTGGTGTAACTAAGCTGTTGGTCAGCATTGCAGATGACCATTCCATAAATGTATCAGAAAGGCCAGTGGTTTATCACTTTCTAAGGTGTACTTCATTAGATGTGCAGCCTCTATACTTTAGTTTGCCAGGTCTCTTCACTGTTTTTCCTCCAGCAGGTCAGTTTCTGTTAACTTTGACAATGTGAAAGTGTCAAATGTTTCAGACACATTGAAATTGGTTTCACCCAATCCTCCTCTCATTGCAGAGTGGGCCAGGATAGTGTTTCTTTGCCTACCTTCATTGTTGCTTCCTTGTCAAGCTGAGTTGTGGTATTTATTCGATCAAGGCTGGCCAGTATCCTGTAGGGACTGGCACTGATAAGGATAGATTTTACTGTGTTGGTTACTGCCATATATCATGATAATTTCAGTATTAAATAATGTGGTACTGCTTCCTTTGCCTTGAGTCCCCTGTGTGTACTGTTCAACCCCAGTGTTTGTTATCACTCTTTTTTGGTATTGCTTCACAAGCCAGATTTCTTTACTTTTGTGCTCTTCTTGGAGAGAGCCTTGATGCCTACATCAGCACTGTAAGACCTCTTAGCATCAGGGATTGCTGCCATCTGCCTGTCATTTTTATCTTTTATGACAGTGTCACTGATAGTAGTTGGCAACAATCTCTTATAAAAAGCATCCTTGATGATGTCAAGGATGTCGTGCTGCCATTGTTGCAGACTCCACTGCATATGTTTCCCTGGTACCTGCTGCACTACTGTTCTTATTTCAAGATCAGTCTAGGAGAGCATTTGAGCCATCAGGAGTTTTTTGCCACAGGGACTGAGGACTGAAGGTGGGATCATATTAGAGATCCAAGTATGACTCTACCTCTTGATTGTACACCTTAGAGCATTCCCCACTGAGGAGTCTTAATAAAAATTTATGCAAGATGCAATATGTTAACTCCCCTCTAGAGTTTTGGGTACTGGACTTTTTCCCTCAGGCAGCTCTAAGTTCAGGTTAATATTGTAGATGCTGCAGGGTAAGCAGAGTTAGTCTGTACTTACACTTTCATCTTCAGAAAAAGTCCAGCAGAAGGCCTTCCGATCTTTTCTTTCCCTTCACCTTCTTAGGTGGCTCATTGGAAGAGAAAATCATGGTTCTTGTCTCTGTGAAGGCATGGAAGGATTCCATTGTTGTGACATCCATGCAGGGTAGATCAGATGAATTCCTTTGGCCTCCTAAATATTGGAATTATTAGGTTCTGAAAGCCAATTGTGAAGTCTGTCATCATCACGGTGGCTCTGAAGAAGGCTGTAACACCACAGGGCCCAGTGGCCCATCCTCCAGAGAAAAAAAGGTCTACACATTCTTAGCTTTTACTTTCAGTACACTTATCTGACTATCCCATATTCTGAGATTGTAGCACATCATCAATGAGAACTTGGCAGAAATGCTGAAAAAGAAGCAGAAATGTCCCAACACTGTGCTATACCTCTAACTGTGTGCTTGGGTAGCTATAGTCTCTACAGTATGTAGTGTATTTGACTGGTAGTATAGCAGGTGGTGCAGCAAAGTTGGCATGTACAGAGTTGAAATACATAATCACACCTGTCTTCACCTAATTGGTGTTGCTGAGAATGTTGAGGTATCTTTCCTTAATACCACTTCAGTGGTGCCACCAAAGTTTTTGGGCCACAGGTTAAGGACAAACTAGAGAACAATGAGAGGGCGGTCTTTTGCAGCTGCTGATGTCAAGTTTGAGACTCCCCAGTGCTCCTTTCTTACCTCTAGCACAGTTGTGGCCAACAGCAGAACATATTTTAGCTCCAGCAAGACCCAGTGCTACTGTGGGTATGATTTACAGGGCAGACATTAACCAGATGATTAGAATTCTTGGCCCAACCAGAGGTACTACTGCCCACAGTGTAGTGGAGAATAGCAGCAGCAGCATCTCTGAGGAGGCAGTTTGTCCTTCCATCTTTTAAGAGGGATTTACACATGATAGCTTGATTTTGGATGTAATATTCATGCTAGACAATACCATTTTCTTCCCTCCCAAACCACACTGTCTTCCACTTCCCATTATCTCACTCAATCAGAAGAAAGTGGCAAATGTAGTTCTCTTCAGCCACATCCAAAAAACAGTCACCCAGGTTGTGCTGGCAGACCAGTGTTGTTCTGACTTCTACTGCAAGTTCTCTTTAGTACCTTAAAACCCAAGTATCTCGGTCCAATATTGGATTTAAGTGGATTTAACCAATTCATGTCAGAGCAGAAATCTTGGATGTTTATGGTGCAACCAGTTGCTTCTTGCTTGCAAAGAGGAAATTGGATGTGCTGTTTAGATATCCAAGATGCCTATCTGCACATTTAGATTGTCAATTAGTCAAGGAAATTCTTGTATTTCAAGGTAGGAGTCAGTCAGTTATAGGACCTTCCTTTAGACTCTGTTCAGCCCCCCCCCAAGAATCACCAGTAACACTGCGAAGTCTCAGACATGGCTGTTGAAGGCTTTTTCTCCTTCATAGTTTTTTGCTAGTTGCTTCTTTACAAGACCATTCTCCCTCTAGAGGAGAGGCCTTCATTTCAACACATGGCATTCCGGCTTTTCTAAGGCAACTTTTTGTTGGCTTTCAATTCTCAAGACACTGAGGCTTATGACATCTGCAGTTTATCTACTACTCATAGCAATGTATGTATCATATGAGGGTTTTTTAGTGGACCCTAAAGACTCAATGGGCCATCTCAGGATTTCTGAGGCATGTCAGAATCATGTCAGATGGTGGCTTTTTGACTCCCAACTTTCATCTGGGCAGTCCCTTTCATATTTTACTACCATGGTGACTATAACTACAGAAGTCTGAGACACATATCCAGATTGTCAAGGACAATCATTGCAGGTGTATGATCACAGCATAAGGCCAGTCTACACATCAGTGTCCTGGAAATGACAGTGATTCCCTTCACTCTCCACTTATTCCAGGATCTCCTCCTCCCAAGGTGTGTTGCTGTACAGTATTTGCATATGGCAGTCATATGGTACATCATAGAGCAAGAAGGGGCCAATTCATACCATTTATGTTGAAAAGTTAAGAGGTTGTTAGAATGGGATAGGTCATCTGTTCTATTTCTCAGTTTAGCTAGTGTTTGCTGATGCCACAGGGATAATTTCTTAGCTGGATAGTAGTGCAGAAGTTGTTCAACCAGTCAGGAAGCCTTTTTGGCACTTGCTTGGCTCCCCAGCCAGTGCCAAAGGCATTGAATTTTTTCCGTTTACCTACCTTCTTTGGCAGTAGCCTAAGGGTGCTTCAGTGCAGGAGTAACCTCCATGTCTCCTCTTTGCCTTTCCTCCATTTCCTCTGAGTGTAAAGTTCTTTAAGATAGTAAAACAGAGCAAGTCCAAGGAAATTCCTACAGTCCCCTTTTGCCATATCAGGTGTGGTTCTCTTTGTTCTTGCCACATCTTCTGGAGAGGCCTGTCAGCTTGAAGCTCTACAGAGCCCTTCTGACATACCAACCTGTCTTCTCTGACCAGACTTTCATGCCTTCAGGGTAAATGCATGGTTTATTCACTTCTGTTAATTGCTAGGGATGTCACTTACATTCTAAGGGTCATTTAGATCCTGACTTCAGCCCAGAAACTCAATATAAAAAGTATAATGATAATAATGATGATGATATTATTATTATTAACAACAACAACACAAAAGTAAGTGGATGCATTTTTTGGTTTGGGCTACTGAGGGAGGGTTGAAACCTGTGTTTGGCTCCTCTGTCTGCAGTCTTGGATAACCTTGCCCAGATTTTTGATTGTGGTCTAAGTTACAATTTTCCTGAAGTACACCTTTCTACTATTTCAAACTTTCATTCTTCCTCGGCTTCATAGAAAATGCAGTAAAGCTTTTTCAGCATACTTTCTTTATCAGACCTGTGTTTAAAGAGGCTGTTCCCCTTGGGATTTACATTTTGAGTTACAGAAACCAATGCTTCCACTTGTCAAGCCAACCTATAAGGCAAAATTGAAGAATTGTTTGCAGAAAGCTATTGTCTTTGTCGCTCTTACTTCAGCAAGGATGATTTCTGAGTTTCGGGTATTGTGTATAATACCCCCATATCTGGTGTTTTGCAGAGAAAACTGTAGCCCTGTAAACCAACCTGACCAGCAGGGTAAAAGTAGCCATGGAAGCAAATCTAAATTAAACTATCAACCTTCTAGTGCTTTGTGCAAACTGTTCAAATAAAGGACAGTATTTATTGCATTACACCCATGCATTGTATTGATACACATAGATGACTGAGATTTTATTTCATTGCATAAAGACAGGGTTCTCAGCTGTTTGTCTTCTATGCTAATAATAAAGTAGGCATGAAAGTTTTGAAATCTACTCTACTGTCCAAGCGGCTTTTAAAGTATATCGAATTCTATTAAGGTAATATATGAGAAAACGTTGTCAGTTCTGCCTAAAGTACAATGAACAAGCACTGTTGTCCCCAAGAAAGCATTTTTGAGAATGCTTATGTGAACTACTGGCAACTTAAGCTCTGAAGCAGACTTGAGTCATGGTAGAGTTGTCCAGGGTGGGGATAGCATGGAGGCCAGTGGCTAAACATCCTAGCTTGGGGGAGAGGAGGGTTGGAGAAACCTGATGCCATTTTATCCTGTGGTGGAGACCAGCAGCCTTGACAGGTCATCTCTTTGGATTACAGGTAGCAGCAACAACATCATGATAAAATTCCAATAGCTGCTTCCAATTTTAGGAATTTTGAAGGACTGCCAACTATATGATAGGTCCCAGCTCTGAGTTCATGATTCCCAAAGAGAGTCCTCACTCCCTAGGTATACAAGTGAAGTACTCAAGAGGCTGACTCACTGGGGAGTCAGAGGACCAATTGAATGAAGAGTTTTGTCTGGGAGTACATGGTAAGGAGCAGTTGGAGAATCCAGGGTACAGTAGGTACAGATGCCAGGTTGAACAGCTGTAAGCTCCATGTGAGGATAGAGAAAAAAAAAAACGTGCATTTTTGTGGATGACATTTGTATGGCTGCAATGTAGAATTCTATGAATACCTTTGCAAGATGCTGTAAGGTGCATTTGATCTGAAAGTACAGGTCCTCCTTTAAGGCCTTGGTCATTTGCTGGAACTTTTCATGATGCCAGCCAGGATGAGGGACTCTGTACTGTAGATCGAAAATGATGAACCCAACTGTGACAAATGTAAAAGCTGTATACTTAACATAAAGATAGAGCTTACATGGTCATGATTCATCCTGTTCAGCATTCCCATACACCTTCCGCTAGTGTGTCATCTGAGGGAGTATTTAGGGGCTAGTGCCTTTGTATAATGAATGCAGATCCTGCACTCTCGAGCAGCCTACTTCATATCTGGAGAAAATAGCCTTCAAGGCATTATGGAAATAGGAGAAGAGCCAAAATCTTAGAATTTTTTCTTTATGTCAAGCAGACTGGAAGCTGGAAGTTCAAATGTGTGAGCTGAAGAGGATGAGCCATGACCATGATGATCTATTGTTATGTTTAGTATGTAATTTTTGTTTCTGCAAAGAGGAATGAGTTTACATCTGTTTGGAACTAAGCTACTTTCCTTTATTTACATACAGATGCAAAATTTGTTGGTTCAGCTTTGATTCAAGAAAGTGTGAACAGCCTTGTTGGAGATGATGACAAGATTTACTTTTTTTTCACTGAAGGAGTGAAAGAAAAGTACACAGAGCATGAAAAGCCACGGGTATCTCGAGTGGCTCGAGTTTGCAAGGTAATTATTATTTTAGACTTTCTGGAGAAAAAAAAATAAATCTGTTTTCTTATGTTATATCTTGTTACATCATCCTATCTATTATGTCTGATTCTGTCAGTCATTCAACTTTTAAAACTACTTTTTTTCCTTACACACACAATATGTGTATATTTATATATATATATATATATATATATATATATATCTATATATATATATATATATATATATGTGTGTGTGTATACAAATGTATATATATGGATTCACTTCAGAAGCTCGAAATACTGAAATATCGAATTTCAGTATTTCAAGCCCAGAAAGTCGAATCCACAAAACCGCGAAATTCAAAATCTCGTACACCTGAGATTTTGAATTTTGCGGAATTACTGCACGCACACACACACACACAAAACCTCTGTACTACATGAAAGCAGGAGGGCAAGCCCCCCCTCCACACACACACTTAAATATTCTCACTCCGAAGTCGCACTACATACAAACACGCACAAAACACCACCACACAAGCTACATTCTCCTCGCACACACATCACAGCAACAAAACACATTGACACACACCACAGCCCCTACCCAAAACCCTTAACACACACACACACACACACACACTCACCTGAATACATAACCACAGCGAAAGTTCATTAGCGCGTAATTCAAAACCACCGGTATTTGAGGTTTTGAATTTCTCGCTTCTGAACTTTCTCTGTTCTCAGGATTCGACTTTCTGGGCTTGAAATACTGAAATTTGATATTTCGAGCTTCTGAAGTGAATCCACACACACACATATATATATATATAAATATATATATCTATATATATATATATATATATATGTATGTATGTATGAATACAAATATGTATATTATATGTGTGTTTCAGAAAGTAACTTTGGATGCTACAACTACCTCAGCATTTGTTAAATTGCAAGTGTTTTCTTGGCCTTAGCTGGTACGTCCACCATTTATATATGTATGTGTGTATGTACAAACACGTGTGTACACGCACACACTTTATTTCAGAGTATTATTTTTTTTCTTCCTTTGCTCATTAGAAAGTGTATAATATGACAGTGTATTGTATTATATGTGTATAAGAACCATCAACCAAAGTGGTTGAGAAAGTAATTTTTCCCCGGTAGAATGCCCCTGATTTTGTGAAGCAGCCAGAAGCCCCAGTCCATATGATTTAGCTGTTAGCTACCTCCTGGATAGCTGTTCCAAAACAACAGTGATGCAACAGTCTTAGAAGTTGAATTTGACAGAGGAAATACATTTATTTAGTCCGTCAACAACATAGCTGTAGCTATTAATTGTAGGATCAGACTAATATAATTTATTAAAGAGGAAAGACAAGTTCTTTTAATTGTTCGCCCATCCCAGGGAATGAATTACAGGATAATTAATTGTTCTGGAATTAATTATTTGAATCGGTGTGTCACTTTTTTCTCAGTTCTTTATAGTAATTGGTTGTTTATCATTAAAAAGGATTACTGTCAATGGAGGAGTACTGATGGGAGGGTTGGTAATAGCAGCAAGGGACAACAGTGAAAATGAGAAGAGAAGCAAAATGAGTAGGGTGAAGCATCATAGTCTGCATGAGCAAGGGTGTACTTTCTAAAGGAACAACAATCTAAAGGAACAACAAAAGAGATGATGCACACTCATGGCATTGTACTCTGTGATTGCTCTGGATCCCCTCCTACAATAAGTGAATTCTAAGTTTATGAAAAGCATATTAAATTTTTTGAAAAATAAAAATTATTTGAGTAAAAAAAGCCTATTAAAATTCCTTCCAACGAATTCATACCTTTTCATGCATCCCACTAAGTATTTGTTCTTTTACTTCATGATGTCTGTGCACCACTTTTGCCCTGATCCAGTCATTACTTTGTTCCTTTAAAGCTACCAGTAGCACCTCATCTTCATCTCAGCATTTATTGCCCAGTGCCATATCTGTATGTATTGTGGTCCCTGCCTTCTTCACAAACAACGCATATTTTGTGTAACTCTCAGATTTGTTTTAGTATGTCATAGTCCTGGAGACATCTAAGATGTCTGCACAGTGACCAACAGCTTTATTTCAGCTCAACCAGTGTGAAAAAAAAAAAAAAGAAACTGAGAAAGAAGAGTACACTGCTTGGATGCCAGCAAATTAGAAATGCAAGGACCCCAAAGGAAAATAAAATAGAAAAGGAGAAGAGAAAACATTGGCTGGGAAAAATCCTACAACTGTTAACAAAAAGCAGTTTAGGCTTCAGGTTTGCTGCAAGAGATGGCTTCCAGTATTTTAGAAAAAAATAAATCCTATGCTCTTAGAGGTGAGTAAAGGAAATGAAACACTGAGGAAGTATATCAACTCAAATAACAAAGGCTGGAAAAATAGAAGAGGCTTTAACTAACTATTCAAATTAGTTGGTCACAGGATCATAGGAGGTTACTAGGCTATTGGCCCTGAGACCCTTACAAGCCTAGCCAAGAATTTAGCCCATGTTCCAACAAGTCAGCATCCTATACCACTGTCCAGCAGGGACACAGGTGGAGTCCCAGGGATGTATTTTCTGTTCCCCATCTAGTTATCCAGGTTGCATTTAAAAAAGTTTAATGGGGTACTGTGCTTTACGTGGAGAGGGAGTCTGTTCCACAAAAAGGGGAGTCTCTGGGACACATATCCGTCCCGCCAACAAGTCTTATTGCTGTCACAGATCAGGCTGATGTCACATGTGCGGGTTATTCGAGTGGAGTTTGACTTGCGGATATGCAGCAGTCCCATCAGGGCAGGGTCTGAGGTTCCTTTGTATGCCAGACAGTGGTCACCTCTGAGAAGTCTGTAGAAGACTGAGTAGAGGGACAGGGCTTTTAGCCTATCTGTGTAGGGTAGATGTTTGAGGCCCTGGATTCTGTGGGTGAGGAACCTCTCTGGTGTCTCCAGCTGTTGCATGTGCTTTGTGAGGTGCATACTGAAAGGGACAGTGTACTCAATAATGGGTCTTATAAGGGAAGAATGCAGGGATGTTATAACCACCTTGTCCCTGGATGAGATAACCTTACTAATGAGGTGGGCCATGTAGAAAGCTTTCCATACAACAGAGGCAATATGGTGGTTAAAAGTCAGTTTGCCATCAACCTGGGTGCCCAAGTCCGTCACAACTGATTGCATGCTTAGTGCCTTATTATCAATGTGCTAATTTGTGGGGACATCACTCTCCCCAAAAGGGAGATGATGCATTTTTTTGGCATTCAATTTGAGGCCATGTTTCTGCCACCAGTCATTTGTTTGGATGAGACCTATTTGGAGGATGTCCACATCACTAGGGGAATTGATGACAGCACCTGGCTTGCAGTCATCTGCAGACTTGGTCAACCATAGTCCATTAGGTTTGGCCTGCACCTCTGAGAAGTATATCCCAAACAGCAGAGGCCCCAAGACCGATCCCTGGGGTATACCGCTTGTTACAGGTCTACTACTTGAGGTGGCTACCCTATTTTGACTAGGTGGGTTCCATCAGTGAGCCAGATGTTCTTCATTCCACATTGCTGCAGTCCTAACCATTGGGGTAGTCCGCTGTCCAGTCGGCCCGAATACCAAAGTATATGGCTGACGTCGGTCAAGGCGCATTAGACTGACGTCAGGACGTCAGGGTACTAATGCGCATGACCGACGTCATATCCACAGTCTTTTTTGCCGCATGGTCCGATGCAGAAGCAGTTTTGCGAGTGCAGGTTGGCGTTCTGAAATATTTCCGAAGTCGGAGTTTCAGACCGAATCAAAGTTGGCTAAGTACCCGTTGGGAACATTTTGGTTTTTCTTGCCTCAGTATTTAACCGGATGTCAGAAAAAGTGAATAACTGTATTTCTTGTGGGAAGCAGATACCTCATAGGGATTACCATACTTTGTGTATGCCTTGTTTAGGGCCTGAGCACGACGTTGTTGGTTGCCGCTCTTGTGCTAGATTTAACAAACGCACTATTAAGAGAAGGTTAGACTGTGCCAGGTTAGTGTTTGGGAAGCGTTGTAATTACAAAATGCCGCCGGATGCTCCGGCGCCGCTTATCCAAAAAGCGCAAAGACAAAACAGCAAAGCCTAGGGTTGATGAACCGCAGTCCGGACGTCGGTTCTTTAGAAGGCTCAGTGGAGCCAGAGGTTTTGCCAGGAGTTTCTTTGGAGTCTCAGGCAGAGACTTTACTGTTACAGGATGTGCCCTCTCAGGAGGTAGGCCAGGCTGAGGGGCTTCTCAGGTAACTGTTCTTCCCTCTCTTCCCAAGGTAGTTAGAGCTTCTCCTACTGTTTCCAAAACTACTTTGAGAGGTAGGCCAAGTTCAGCTTCAGTGGGGGCTTCTCCTAGCACTTCAGGTTCTGTGCCTAAGAAACATATGCTTAAAATGGCAGAAGATTTAATTACTATGATTAGAGGCTCCATGCCCCCTCCTGATAAGAGGCCTAGGGTGGAACCTGAGTTTGAGAGTTTTGAACGGTGTTCAGAGGCTTCTGAGTCTTCTGTGGAAGACTTGCAGGAGTTTCCTCCTTATTCTGATTCTGATGTGGATGATTCCACTCCTACAGCTTCTCCTCCTGAGGATTTCTCATTTTCGGAGACTCTGCATTCCATGAGGGAGCACTTTAAATGGGAAGGCCAAGATTACTCTGATTCCAGGAAAAGGCTTAGGAATTCTTATTTTTACCCCAGCATAGGCCCTTAGCTATACCTCCTGTGTTGAATGTGGTGGAAGATGTTTTGCAGAGGCTTCCCTGAACCCTGATTCTTTGCCTCCTGCCCTGTTAAGCCTGATAGGTACTATAGGGTGCCTGAAGCTCATAAGTATCTGTTTAAGAGTCCTAGGGCAGACCCGGAAACTGTTTCTCAGGGGCCTAAGGTGTTAAGGCCTCTGTTGTTAAAAATCCTGTTCCCACTGATAAAGAGGCAAGGGCTTTGGATAGGTGGGGAAAGAAAGTGTATACTTCTTCCACTTTAGCCATGAGAGCGTTGAATTGTCAGTTTCACATGCTAAAATATCAAAATTATCTCCTTTCACAATTGAAATCTAAGGTGGATGCTTTGGCGGAAGGTATAGAGTGTAAAGAGTTGCTGGATTTAGTTCATGTGTCTGAACAAGTGGGTAAGCATTCTTTGCAATGTGGTTTTGATGCTGTGCAGGCCTCCTCGAGGGTGGCTGCCACTAGTTCTGTTCTTCGCAGGCATGCCTGGTTGAGGGATCAGAATTTAGCAGAGCATGTTAAGACTAGGATTTTGGATGCTCCTTTACAGTCTGATGTGTTATTTGGTTCGCCTGTGGAAGCAGTTTTAAAGAAAATGGAGGACAAAGCTAAGTCTATGCAAACTGTTAAAGATTTTTGCAGGTGCAGCCACCAAGTTTAGTAGAAATTGGCCTACTAAGGGATGGACATATCCTGCTTATGATTCCCAGTCTAGGGGTAGGTCTAGACGTGGTAGGGGCAGAGCTCAAGGTTCTTTTAGGCCTAGAACAGGGGTTCACCTGCTCAGACTTCTGGTGAGGGCAGGGGTCAGTCCTTTCGTAAACAGACCCAATGACCTGCCTTTTCAGCTGCCAGTAGATTCTCGCCTGGCAGCTCCTTTGGGAGGAAGACTGTCTCTTTTCAAAGAAAATTGGGATTTAATCACTCAAGACAGATGGGTGTTGGATATCATTCACCACGGTTACAGGTTTTATTTCCATACATTGCCCCCTTTCAAAGGCATGCCAGACGCCCTCCACAAAGGAAAGAGGCTCACAAACAAATTTCTTTGTTACTCCAAATAGGGGCTATTCAGCCAGTCCCTGTACCAGGAAGGGGCCTAGGATTTTATTCTCGCCTGTTCCTAGTTCCAAAGAAGGGGAACACGTGGAGACCAATTTTGGATTTATCTATCCTCAACACTTATCTGGACATTCCCAAGTTCAAGATGTTGACGTTACAACAGCTTTTACCTCTGCTGGGCAAAGATCATTGGATGGTAACTTTAGATCTCAAGGAAGCTTACCTTCATGTGCCTATAAGACTAAGTTGCAGGAAATATCTGCGTTTTCGAGCTGGAAATTCTCATTATCAGTTCTCTGCATTGCCCTTTGGCTTATCTACTGCCCAGAGTATTCACAAAGGTTCTGGCTCCAGTGATAGCTTACTTCAGGCTGAAAGGAATTCAAATCTATCCTTACTTGGACGACTGCCTGATTCTGGCTCAAGAAAAGGAAGACCTTCTACAGCATCTGGAATATGTCATAGCAGTGCTAAGATGCCTAGGGTATTCTGTGAACGAAATAAAGTCCAGTCTAGTACCCTCTCAAGACATGTGCTTTCTGGGTGTGAGACTGAATACAGCAGCCCAGATGGCCTTTTAACCCCGGACAAACAAAAGAATCTTTCCAATTACTTCCATCAACTATCTCTTCAGTCCGGGCTGACTGCAAGGACAGTCCTTCAAGCCTTGGGGTTCATGGCATCTTGTATTCTGGTGCTTCCCAATGCCAAACTGCATATGAGGAAGCTGCAATGGTATCTCAAAAATGTGTGGACACAGCACTGCCAGGATTTGGACACTGTCATTCAAATAATACCTTGCATTCAAAAGAATTTTTGTGGTGGGCTCAGGAATGTCACCTAAACAAGGGACTCTCTGTGACCCGCCAGAGGCGAGTCAGATTTTAACGACAGATGCCTCGGACATTGCTTGGGGAGCTCATCTAAATGGAAAGTGGATACAAGACAAGTGGCCTGCCAGACTACAGCATCTACATATCAGCATGAAGGAGATGTTAGCAGTCCAGTTTGCATTAATGGCTTTCAAGGAGTTACTTCTTCCTGGGCAGGTGTTGATTCTAACAGACAACACAAATGTCATGTGGTACATCAACAAACAAGGGGGAACACATTCTTATCCTCTATGCAGGCAAGCAATGATTTTATGGGAGACTGCGCTCAGCTTGCAACTAACTCTTCAGGCAAGGTTTCTGCCGGAGCACAGAACTCCTTAGCAGATGTGTTAAGCAGGCAAATCATGGATCCCCACGAGTGGAAACTGGATCTTCATGTATTTCAGAAATTGACAGTGTCATGGGGAACTCCAGACATAGATCTGTTCGCTTCTCCACTAAACCACCAGCTGCCAAAGTTTTGCACAAAGGGTTTCATCACACAGCTTGGAAAGTGGACGCTCTTTCTTTCAGTTGGAAAAATCTTCATGTGTATGCCTTTCCACCTCTGCCTCTTCTCCCAAAGGTGCTCCTAAAGATCAGACAAGACAAGCCAAGGATGATTCTAATAGCTCCAGATTGGCCTCGGCAACACTGGTACCCACTTCTAAGGAGTCTGGTAAGGAAGCCTCCATGGCCTTTACCTTTGATTCCACACCTGTTATCTCAGAGGGACGGCCACCTGCTCAATGTCAAGCTTCAATCTCTTCATCTAACAGCCTGGCATATTCTGTTTTGAAACACAGCAGGTCTCAACTTCCTCAACAAGTTTTAAATGTGATTATGGAAGCCAGAAGACCTAGTACAAGGAAAGTGTACGCAGAAAAATGGAAGAGATTTTTATTTTGGAGTGCAGCAAAGAATTTGGAGATTTCTGAGCCTAATTTGAGTGTGGCTCTTCAATATCTTACTGAGTTATTGGACAAAGGTTTGTCCTTCTCTTCCATTAAAATTCATGCTGCAGCAATTTCAGCTCACTATGACTGTGACCCACCATTGTTTTCACATCCTTTGTTCAAGCAGTTTCTTAGAGGGGCAAAGAATATAAGACCCCAATAGAGCTCCTACTCCTGCTTGGGATCTCAATTTTGTGTTGGAAAAACTTACTCTACAACCTTTTGAGCCTGCGGCTACTGCTGAGTTAAAATACTTGTCATGGAAGACTGCTTTTTTGTTGGCCATTACTTCTGCAAGAAGGGTTTCTGAGTTGCAGGCCCTTATGGCAGTAGAGCCCTTTTTGATTTTCCATAAGGATAGAGTATCATTACGTACTAATCCTTCCTTTATGCCTAAGGTGGTTTCTAGTGTGGCTTTAAAACCAAACTATTCATTTGCCTACTTTCTATGCAGATCCCCAAAACAAGGGAGAAAAGATTTTGCACACTTTAGATGTACATAGGCAGTTACGTTATTATTTAAGCAGGACTAAGGATTTCAGGCAGTCTCAGCAGTTGTTTGTTTCTTTTGCCTTGACTTCTCAGGGCAAGCCTGTGTCTAAGCAAACTATTTCTAAGTGGATTGGGTTTTGCATTTCATTTTGTTATTCTCATCATGGCAAGGAAATTCCAGCTGGGATTAGGCCTCATTCCACAAGGGCTACTGCCACTTCAACAGCATTTCTCAGGGGGGTGGCAACTAAGGATATTTTGGAGGCAGCTACTTGGAGTTCAGTGCATACTTTCTCTAAGCATTACCACCTTCCTCTCTACTCTAAATCTAGGGCTGGTTTTGCCACAGCTATTTTGCAAGGCATGTTGACAGCTCCTGCTTCCTTATGATTTGCCAGCCTCCCTTACCTCTGCTTTGGGATTCTACCCAATGGTTAGGACTGCAGCAATGTGGAATGAAGAACATAGTACAGTTTTGTACCTACCATAAATGTAGATGTTCGAGGATCCACATTGCTGCAGTCCAATTTACCCTCCCTCCTTCCCTCTGTGTTTAGGGGTTGTGGTGTGGGTTAGGCTATATTCTTGTGCATTTGTATATATTGTATATATGTTTGGTGCAGGGTTTTTGTTGGTGTTTTGGTTTGGGCCTTGTCTTTTTAGGGCCTTCTGACATCTGGGGCAAGAAAAGACTGAGGATATGACGTCGGTCATGCGCATTAGTACCCTGACGTCCTGACGTCAGTCTAATGCGCCTTGACCGACGTCAGCCATATACTTTGGTATTCGGGCCGACTGGACAGCGGACTACCCCAATGGTTAGGACTGCAGCAATGTGGATCCTCGAACATCTACATTTATGGTAGGTACAAAACTGTACTTTTTCTACCCATCTGGTAACATATGGATTGATGCCTAGTTGAGAGAGTTTATCTATTATAAGTGAGTGGGGAATAGTATTGAAGGCCTTGGCCAGGTCAAGGTAGGTGGCGTGCACCATCTTTCCCTTGTCTATGGCCTTGGTGACTTTCTCAAAGAAGTCGACCAAATTTAACCGGCATGATCTCCCCTTGACAAAACCAAACTCTGTGGGATCAAGTGTCTGGAGGTTGCCAGTGTCCTTGTTAATGAAGCCATGATAATCTGCTCCATGGCCTTCACTGCAAAAATCACAGGTTGAAATGAAGAGAGGCTGACTGAGTATGAGACTTCTCAAGACGAGCTGTTTCAAAGAATGGTATAGTTAGAAGACTTGAGATTTTCTGCCACACTAGAGAAACTGTAGAAACATACTGTTAATTTCAGGAAAGCACAAATAAGCAACAGGACTGCTATTCCACAGCAGGATTTGTTAACTGAAAAGGAACATCAAGTTTACACTCCGAACCTGGCCATGGGAAAGGAGCCAAGATCTGTATTCTTAAAGATGTCATATCAGCAGAAAGCGTTGATCCTGACAAAACTGTGGCATAAAGACAAAGTATTAAAAACGGGAGAGAGTAGAGTGCTTGTGGAATGTGATTATTCACTGTACACCAGTCAGATGTCATATTGCTATAGATGCGAATCCTCCTCGAGATTTTTGGGTGTTGTATCATTTTTCTGCAAGTACAATTTCAATTTTTTTTTAAACTCCTTTTTCTACATAACCTACCTCTGTTACCTGTTTTTTTCAAGTTTTCTTTGTGTAGCATCACTTTCTCCTTTCTGTTCTGCCTTAAGATAACCCATTACTATTGCTGGTACTTTTCCTCCTTTTCTCCTACCCTTTAGAGGGTATTCCCTTTACCTCACCATTGTTGGTGATCTATAAAAAAAAAATCCTTTTTCCTTTTTCTTCAGACATGTCTGAAGAAACGGAGTATTTCAAGAAATTCATTTCTTGTGGGTAGAAGATCCCTAACTCTGATGCCCACAGTGGGTGTACCTCCTGCCTAGGAACTTCTCACTTAAATACAGACTGCTCCATTTGTGCAGATTTTAATTCTAGGGCCCTTGGCAACCATCAGAACAATTTAGTTTTAAAACACTAACTGCCACTTATTTCTCCATCATCTTCTACTCCAAGGGCTAAAATCCTTAGTCATCCAAAGCCTCTTCAGAGGTGAAAGAGACAAGAAAGTGGTTCCCATCCCGCTCTCCTAAGTCTACTTTGTCTTTACAGCCTCCTCCGAAAATTCAAAAGAAATTGGATCTGACTTTTTCAGATCTGAAACGAAAGCAGTAGGATCCCCTATCCGTGGATCTGATAACTTCTCTGAATTGGTCTCCAGGAACCCAGTCCCCAGGGTTCTCTGCAGAGCCTGTTTTTCCTTGGCTCCATTCTCCTTTCATTTAGGAGACGCCAAGGAGAGAGTCTTGGCTCCATTGCACCACTTTGCCCATTAGGTCCTCCAGGAGCCTTTCAGAAGCTGAAGTGGATAGGATGATGAGGAAGTTCCTCAGAGCTTAGATTCAGATGGGAGTTATCAGGTCTCCACCTCCCATCAGATCTGTGACCCTCCCTTCTACTTCCCATACTGTGAGTTATCCTTCTCTGATCTGACTGTCAATTTTGGGGCCCTCAAATCCGAGAGACCCAAGGGTATTAATGTCAGATCTGAAGACGGCTAGATCTTCTACTCTGACTGCTTCCATGACTTGTTCAGCACTGATTTCTTTGGACCAGTCGAGCTCTGCAGCTGAAATATTAGCACCGAGTCTGAGGGGCTGGTTTCTACTCTGAGGCTGTCTGAGCCATCCCTGACCTTTGGAGCATCAGTGTTGTACAGCTCAGGTCTGACTTCCCCTTCATGGCACAGATGCAGGCAGAGTTAGGAATTGGTGGCATCTGCAGCTTTGGCTCCAGTGCGATGAGCAAAGGTGTCTCCCGGTCCTTCTGCTTTTGAGGTGGTGGAGAGAGTCTCTTTTTGTCAGAGATATTCAACATCTGTTTACTCTTCAGATCTTACAGTCCTGCCTCCTTCATGTCCAAATTCTGATTCTCTTGGGCGTATTTCACAGGGACAGACAGCACCATCAAGCATTTAGAAGGTCACCATCAAGGATTTTCCCCACTGAGTATGTTCCCCAAAAGAGATTGTGTAAGAGGAGACACACAGACTCCCCTCAGGAGTCTGTCATTAAAGACACAGACTTTGATGAAGAGGAGTGGTCCTGCAGATCTCCACTAGATGATGTCCTCTTTGAAGACATCTTAGAAATTTTCAACCAAAAAGGTGGTTTGTCCTCTGGTACTCCCTCTCATGAGGAGTCTGTCTTTCCTCCATCATCCTGATACATTTCTTTCCCCTCCTAAGGACAGGCCACACTGGAGCAAGGGAGTTCTTGTTGATGCCATAAAAAAGGAGCTGGCAGAGCAGAATTCTGTCCATCCCCCTAACAGAGAGTGTAGGGCATTGGACAGATTTGAGTAGTGTGGTTTTGCCTGAGCAACCTTTGCCTTACAGTCTCTGAATGATTTGCTCATTTCACAAGACTGCAGCGGGATTTGACTAAGGAACTTTCCAAACCCCTGTCTGAGTTCATGTCCGTGCAGGACTACAAGAAGTCTTCTTCACAACTGGCCACTCTCCTATCTCTAATGCATCCATGAGGCTAATTTCCCATGTTTTGGAACAGGGGTGTAGGCAGCATTTTCAGAGTTGTACACTTAGCTCCTAGACTGCTGCCCCCAACAAGCCACACCCACATCTACACATTGCTGTCTGCCCACGTCCTTAAACTGCTGACCAGACCACGCCCCTTTCACAATGCTGCTCACTGAATGGGTCATTCTCAACCATATGCCAGGGTGGTAATTACATGCATGATGAAGCAGCCTGAGCATTTCATATATTCGTGGGTCAAAAAACAAAATACCCTCCCATTTAAATTTTTGCAGACTTCATTCCAGTGAAGTTGTACACACACACACACACACACACACACACACACACACACACACACACACACACACACACCACAGCACACCACACATGTACACCAGTTAAACAGAAATGCCAAGAAATTATAAAATAGTTCCAAATGCCAGTAAGCTCCACAGAACTCCACATGGCAACACTGAACATCCACAAGCACACACAACATTCTCCTACTCAGGCTTGCCAAACAGTTGATGGGAAACTGCCTGTCCCTAACAGCAGGTTCTTACTGTATGTTTTATTAGAGAAAGGAATGGATTAATTTGACAGGACTGTGCTGGCAGTGCAGAGACTACAAGAGAGACATGTACTTTGTGTAGGCTAAGGTTAAACAAAACAACAATGCTCAGTGGACAACTGACTTGCTTCTAGAGCAGCAGAGAAGCTTGGAAGGCTTTCACTGGCAAATGTTTAGGGGAAAAATGGGCTTCTAGGCTTTTGCATCTATACAGGGGAGTATCACCCACTGCTGAGCAAACAGCAGCACCATACATGCAAAGAGAAACAGGTTTTAAGCCAACAACCAATTTGAAAAGTACACAATAAGTCTTTCACCAGCAATCCCCAACTCAGACAGGTTAGATCAGCACACATCTGCCACAAGGATGCAGAAAAACACCTTATTAAAGCAAAATAGCTGGTTTGGAGCCCAAGTGTAACAAGAACCACACAAACTACAACACCCCTGCAACTAACAGATACAATGTAATGCCGTGCAAAGCAGCAACAGGCAGACAGTACATATGTCCTTCAAGGATGCATCTGCAGTCATCACATATGGGTTGTCCTGCCTCAGGCAGCCCTTCGGTTGGCCGGATTCCAAAGTCTGGGTCCGGCGTCGGCTGATGTCGCCCTTCCCGACGCCACAGCCTGGGGTATAAAGCGTCAGCCGACGCCATCTTCCTCAGTCTTTCTTGCCGCGTGGTGCCCGAAGCAGAAGCAGTTCGCAAGTGCCGGTCGGCCAGCTCCAGTAAAATCGCTATCCGAAGACTTCAAAAGCTAAGTACCCCGTTGGGGACTCTTTCTTGCCTCAGCCGATGTCAGAAAAAGTTAATAATTGTTTAACTTGTGGGAAACAAATACCTCATAAGGATTTCCACTCTTACTGTCTCCCCTGCTTAGGCCCAGACCACGACATCGCAGCCTGTTCAGCCTGCGCTTCCTTCAACCGACGCACTCTTAGACGTCGGTCGGAGTTCGCAGAAGAGTTTTTTGGGGATAGTTTTTCATACAAAATGCCGTCGGAAACCCCGACATCACATTTAATTAAGAAACGGAAAGACAAGGACCGACACACGCGGACCGCAGTTTCGGCTGAAACCGCGGCTAGGCCTACCGCGAGTGTCTTGGTCTCGGCTGATACCGAGTCCTTGGAACTTCCGAACCCTGAAATATTACAACCAACAGCCTCGGCCCTGGAGGCTCCTACCGAGTCAGTTACAGAATTGCCTTCCGAAACTGGTGTATTGGAATCTTCCGACACCATACCTTTAGACAAAGCTACACCAGCACGTGGTGCAGCCAGGCCTCCTGCATCCATGTCTATTAAGGCCTTCACCAGGGCTAAAGCTGCAAAACATTCTAAAGCCATGCCTCCCAGAGTTATTCCTCAGGGACCTTCTTCTAGTTCACAGATTCTAACTTTAGCAGAGGACCTTATCTCCTTAATTAGGGGCTCTCAGCCTCATCCAGACAGGGGCTCTTAACCCCCTCTAGACAAAAGGCCCAGGGTGGATCCCCCTGATCCCCTTTCCTCAGAGGAGGCCTCTGTTGGCTCGGATCACTCAGACTACCAGGAGGAGGCTTATTCGGCCTACGAGGATTCGGATGCAGAGGAATCTATTCCCTCAACCTCCCCTCCTGAAGAGCTTTCCTTTGGGGAGACCCTTCACACTATGAGAGAGCATTTCAAATGGCAGGGCCAGGAATATTCTGATTCCAGGAAAAGACTAAGAACTTTACTTCATTTACCTCAGCATAGACCTTTGGCTATTCCTCCTGTTTTAAATGTCATTGATGATGTGTATTCTGACTCTAGTATGACCCCTGACACTCTGCCTCCGGCCTCTGTTAAGCCCGATAGGTATTACAGGGTCCCAGACGCACATAATTTTCTTTATGAGGCCCACTCTGCTGACCATGAAACTATTTCACAGGGCCCTAAAGGGGTTGCAGCTGTTACCACTAAGAACCCACTCCCCTCTGCAAAGGAGTCCAGGGCATTAGAGAGATGGGGTAAAAAAGTGTATACTTCTGCCACTCTTGCTATGAGGGCATTAAATTGTCAATTTCACATGATACAGTATCAAGAGTATTTGTTAGAAGAAATGCATAAGAAATTGTCTTCTACTGAACCCCTTGACAGTAAATCCCTTCAGGATCTGGTACATAACTCCCAGCAAGATGGCAACCATTTCTTACAGTGTGGCTATGATGCATTGGAAGCTTCATGTAGGTCAGCAATGACAGGTGTGGTCATACGTAGGCATGCTTGGCTGAAGGAACAATCTCTGCCAGACCATGTTAAAGCTAAGCTTTTGGATGCTCCACTGGAAAAGCAAAAGTTATTTGGTTCCACTGCTCAAGAAGTCCTAAAGAAATTTGAGGAAAAGGCAAAATCTGTACAAACAGTTAAGGATTTTCTTCAAGTCTAACCGCCTAGATTCAGCAGAAATTGGCCTTCCAAGAATTGGTCCTTTCTGGACACAGAAAGATTTCAAAGGAGCAGGAACAGGCGTGCCAGAGGTAGAGGGCAAGCTAGGGGCTTCTACAGAGGCCGTCAATGGCAACCTCCAATCCAGACAGGCAGTTCAGGACCTGCAACTGCTGCACAAGGACAATCTCAATGACTTTGCTTTGACTCCGCCAACCAGGGCTCAATTAGAAGCACCTTTAGCGGAAAGCTTTCTTTATTCTCAAAAAATTGGCACAGCATTACAAGAGACAAATGGACACTCCAAATAATAGACAACGGATACAGGTTCCATTTCCACACATTGCCAAAAAGAAAAGGCATGCCAGGTTTGCCACCAAATCAAAGGGCAGAGGCTTTGAAGCAAATCTCGAACTTACTAAAAATGAAAGCCATAGAAAAAGTTCCTATTTCAGAACAAGGCCAAGGATTTTACTCCAGGCTATTCCTTGTTCCAAGAAAAGAGCATCAATGGAGATCAATTCTCGACTTGTCCGCACTGAATACTTATCTCATTGTGCCAAAATTCAAAATGCTGACTCTACAGCAACTCCTTCCCATGCTGGGCAAGGGGTCTTGGCTGGTGACTCTAGACCTCAAGGAGGCATACCTGCATGTCCCTATCAGACAAAGTTGCAGAAGACACCTCAGATTTCTTGCAGGGTCAGAGCATTATCAATTCTCAGCATTGCCCTTTGGCTTATCTACTGCACCCAGAGTATTCACGAAATGCCTGGCATCAGTAATAGCACACTGCAGACTCCAGGGGATTCAAATCTACCCATATCTGGACGACTGCCTTATACAAGCGGACAACCAACAAACTTTGATAAAGGACTTAAATTATGCCATCAGTCTTCTACAGGCCTTGGGATATACAGTCAACATGCACAAATCAAGACTTGTTCCATCCCAAAGAATAACCTTTCTGGGTGCGGATCTAGATACAACCACCCAAATGGCTTATCTCACAGAAGAAAAACAAAGTCAACTACCGGATTACTTCAAGAATCTGACAAGACAAACCCAGCTCACTGCAAAGAAAATCCTGCAGGCCCTGGGTTACATGGCATCCTGTATTCTTTTGATTCCACAAGCAAGGCTACATATGAGAAAGCTACAGTTGTACCTAAGGAGTTTATGGACTCAGCACAGTCACAGTTTGGAAACTTTAATCCCACTCATTCCATGCCTTCACAAGGAATTTCTGTGGTGGGCTCAGGCCAGCCAGTCCAACAGAGGGTTGCCCTTCACAAAGCCAAAAACCTCCCAAACTATTACAACAGATGCTTCAGACCTAGGTTGGGGAGCACACATGGAGGGCAGAGGTATCCAAGGACAATGGTCACAAAAGGACCTACGCATGCACATAAATCAAAAAGAAATGCTAGCAGTGATACATGCAATCGAGGCCTTCAAACTCTTTCTGCATCAAGGCCATCTACTAATAAGGACAGACAACACCACAGTTATGTGGTACATAAACAAGCAAGGAGGTACACATTCTTACCCTCTTTGCAGACTGGCTATGAATCTATGGGATCTTTCCTTGAAACTCAATATACAGCTACAAGCTTAGTTTGTGCCAGGGAAGGACAATACACTGGCGGACAGCTTAAGCAGAAATGTCATGGATGCACACGAATGGGTGCTGCACCCAGACATTTTTCAACAGATAACACAATCTTGGGGGAGCCCGGACATAGATCTATTTGCATCCCCCCACAATCATCAACTGAAGAAATTCTGCTCAAGGACATACCACCCACAAGCGTGGAAAGTGGACGCCCTCTCGTTCAGCTGGAGAAATCTGACAGTGTATGCAATTCCTCCTGTTCCATTAATGACCAAGGTGTTACTGAAGATCAGGGCAGAGCAGCCAAAAGTGATTCTGATAGCTCCGGACTGGCCAAGACAGCACTGGTACCCACTGCTAAGGAGCATGTCACGTACGAAACCATGGCCCCTACCTCTATGGCCACTTCTACTGACACAGCACAGATACAAAACTCTACATTCCAACCTGAAAACATTGCAACTAACAGCGTGGAGAATACCTTGACTCCTCCTCAGGATAAGCTATCCCAGAGAGTGAAGAATATTATTATGGAAGCTCGCCGCCCTTCCACAAGGAAGGCTTATTCAGCAAAATGGAAAAGATTTCTCATCTGGAACACCACAAAGGGCCTAGATGCGACAATGATGAACATGGCACATATCCTGGAATATTTGGCAGAAATGTTCCACAGTGGGCTGTCTTACTCTTCTATTAAGATTCATGCTTCAGCAATTTCAGCTGAGTACAATACTGATCCACCTGTCTTTTCTCATCCTCTCCTAAGACAGTTTCTAAGAGGAATTAAAAACATCAAACCTCCTAGGAAACCACCTCTACCTGCTTGGGACCTTAACTACGTGTTGGAAAAACAAACACTGCCTCCATTTGAACCAGCAGCATCTGCAGATCTACAGTACCTTTCATGGAAGACTGCTTTCCTTCTGGCAATAACCTCAGCAAGAAGGGTTTTGGAATTGCAGGCCGTGATGGCAGTTTAGCCATTTATTATTTTTCACCAGGACAGAGTTTCATTAAGAACTAATCCTACTTTTATGCCAAAGGTGGTATCCAGGGTTTCATTGAATCAAGCCATTCACTTGCCTACCTTCTTCCCAAATCCACAAAACAAAGGGGAGAAACTGCTGCACACCCTGGACATTCACAGACAGTTGCGCTACTACTTGGACAGAACTAAAGGCTTCAGGAAAACTGACCAGCTGCTGGTACTCAAGGAAAAGCAATTTCCAAACAGACAATTTCAAAATGGATAGGAAATTGCATCCACTTTTGTTACTCTTTTCATGGAAAGACTGTACCAGCTAACATTAGACCTCATTCTACGAGAGCCACAGCCACCTCCACAGCCTTCTTAAGAGGGGTGGCTACAAAAGACATTTTAGAAGCTGCCACATGGAGCTCCATGCATACATTTGCCAAGCATTACAATTTACCTTTATATTCCAGATCCAGAGCAGGCTTTGCTACGCCTGTCCTGCAGGGTATCTTAGCTACACCATCCTTTTCCTAGTACCTCCACCCCCAGATTGGCTATGGTATTCTACCCATATGTGATGACTGCAGATGCATCCTTGAAGGACATAGTACAGTTTTGTACCTACCATAAATGTAGATGTCCGATAGGTATGCATCTGCAGTCAGGTTTACTCTCCCTCCTTCCCCTCTGTGGTATTCCTAGGGTGCTTACCTCTCTATTAGCTAGCTGGGGGGATCTATTATGGTGTATTTGTTTTTGCATATATATATTTTTGCAAATGTTTGGATTTTTGATTGCTTATTTTCCAAATTTAGCCTTCCTAGAGGGCACCTGGCATCTGGGGCAAGAAAAACTGAGGAAGATGGCGTCGGCTGACGCTTTTATACCCCAGGCGCTGTGCCGTCGGGGAAGGGGCGACATCAGCCGACGCCAGACCCAGACTTTGGAATCCGGCCGACCGAAGGGCTGCCTGAGGCAGGACAACCCATATGTGATGACTGCAGATGCATACATATCAGACATCTACATTTATGGTAGGTACAAAACTGTACTTTCTTCAACATCCCTTGTGCTTTCAGATCTAACTCACTTGAGTATGCAAAGACCATCTACATTGACAAATTCAGTCACCCAAATTTTCCAAAGGCCACCATCTTCTACTTTTGCCCCAGTAGCCATGATTACCATGGATGCCTTCCAACTGGGCGTGGGTGGGTGGGAAGGCTTTTCTTGGGATTGATGATGCAAGGCATGAGGTCCCCAGAAGAGACCAATTTGCACATCAGTGTCCTAGTGATGAGTAGTTCTCCTTGCATTGCATGCCTTCCAGTATGCCCTTCCTCTTGGGATGATTGCAGTACAGACTGACAATATGTTTGTGGTTTGGTACATCAACAAACGGGGGGAGGGGGAGCGATCTTATCCCATTTGTCAAGAGGCAATGAGAGTGTGGTAGTGGGCGATCTCCTCCAGCTGCTTTCTTATGGTAATGTACATAACGTGGGAAATCCAGAGTGCTAGCAGACAAACTCAGCAGGTCTGATTTGATGCCTCACAAGTGGTCTATCAATCAGTGGGGGAGAGGATTTTCCATTGATGGGGTCAACTTTGCTGTGACCTCTTTGCATCTCCCCACAACAACAAGTGCAGCAGGTTCTTTGCCTTAATCCCCCCTCTAGGGGAGTCATCAGGAAATCATCTAGTCTGAATTTGGCCCTTTTTTCTCCTTTTATCCCCTGATACCTATTAATTCCCAAATTCTTACAGAAGGCACTTTGATTGAAGAGCACATTTATCCTCATTGCCCCCTTTTGGCAACATCAAGTGCGGTTCCCTTCCTTTGGTTTCATGCTCGCTATCCACCAAGGATACTGGACCCCCTAGTCCAGACTTTCTCTCTCATCCCTCAGGGATGGATCATCTGGACATTACAGGCCTCAATTTGACAATTCCACTGCTAGCTCAGGTTTTCCTCCCCAGGTTGACAGATACTTCTGTCTTCCTACAAGGCCTCTACTAGGAAGATGTATAAAAGTAAATTGAAAAGATTCTCTATTTGGGCACTACATAAAGATGTGGACCCATTAACTGCTTCTACCTGTGCTGTCCTAAAGTAGTTAGCATCTGTTTTTCATGAAGGATCTAGTTTTTCTACTATTGAAGTGTAATTGGTAGCTGTTTCTAATTTCCTTTCAGGTGAAAATGCTTCCTTTTTAGCTTCCTCAATATTTTTCAAGGTGTTTCTCAAATGTACTGTCTTGTTTATGCCACCAGTGAAGGACCCCATCCCTCCCTCGGCTTTAACAGTAATATTGTAAGGGTTAACATGGAAACCCTTTGAACCATGAGCTAAATCATACTTGAAATTTTTATCCTGAAAAGCGGTCTGTCTTGTGGTCATTACATCTGCGAGATGAGTTTCGGAACTCTAGGCTGCCTCTTCCAAAATCTCCTGATCATTTTTCACAAAGGCAGGGTTACCTTGCAGACCAATCCACCCTTTTCGCCTAAATGAATATTAATCAGGTCATTGATTTGCCTGTTTTCTTTCTCAACTTTGCTAACAAAGGAGAATATATGCTCCATCTTTTGAATGTACATAGTCCTGAAACAAACTTTGAACCAAAAAACTGTTTAAAAACAAAAAATAGCGATAAAGAGATGGAGCAGTTAAAATTAATTAGAACTGACTGTTTAATAAGTGCTTTCGGAGCGGACAATACCTCTCCTTCTTCAGACAAAGTAGAAAACCAATTAAGCCGCATTTGATACAGAAAGTATATAAAGCCAATTATTCAATTAAAACCATAGCACGATAAATATTCTTAAAAGGGAAACATGGGCACATAATAACAAATGTGCAAAAAAAGCCGGTAACAAGTCAACGGCTTGTTTAAATTCATCTCTAAATCTAAAAATCCAACCCAATGCAGTACAAACAAACCTAGTATATTAAAAACCCAATATATTAAAACTATTCCTTTAGATGTTTTATGAAACTATGTTAACCCTACAGCATTATAGATTAGAATCTAATATAAATACCGATGATCATAATATAACCTGAAGTAGTGCTTCAAAATTGTGTAGTTAAAAAAACCTGTAAGAACAGATAACATATCAAAGAATAACTAGTTACTGTTTGCATAGAATGCTAAGTTACTATCAATAGAGTGGTATACTAGGGATATATACAAATATGTTATCTTAAAGGAGAGCACATTCCAATGTGGGTTAATAGATAAGAGCTTAAAACACAAGCTTATAGAATTGCAAACAAAGTAACCACCTCTTTAGGGCAAGGTATTTAAGAATACATTTAACATTTTTATCTCCACAGAACAAAAGATTTCAGAGAGTCAGAGCAATTGTTTGTCTCTTTTTTTCCCCTCAGTAAATTGGGCTCACCTATTTTTAAAACTACCCTAGCCAAATGGCTTACTGATTGCATTTTCTTTGTCTGGAGTCAGCAAGGCCTGTGCCTGCCCAGGCCTGCTAGAGCACACAGTTCGCCAGATCCATGGCAATGTCTTCTGTCTTTTGGTCTAGAACTTTTGTTGACGTTTGTGCAGGAGATATCTGGTTTAATGCTCATACTTTTATTGCTCATTAGAAATTGGATTTGACTAACAGAAACAGGGCCTGCAGTACTCCAATGTATCCTTCTATGAGGGCTACCTAAGGTACATGTAGTGCAGACTCTGTCATAATAGTTGAGGAACGAATTAAAAGGACAACATCAGATGTTAAAAGTCATGTACTCACCATAAGTATGCATCTATGTTGTCCATTTTCATTCTTCCTCAACTCCCCACCCTCCATCCCCCTTCATATTATATCCTGAAGTGACCATATGGTTGTCGGAAAAGTCTATTCCAGGTTTGAGC
Source organism: Protopterus annectens (assembly GCF_019279795.1). Classification (NCBI taxonomy): domain Eukaryota; kingdom Metazoa; phylum Chordata; order Ceratodontiformes; family Protopteridae; genus Protopterus; species Protopterus annectens. Next base: position 791,323,569 of record NC_056748.1, on the reverse strand, counting down.
CGTAGTTCTGCTACTGCTAGTTTTACTTTGTCTTAACCTATGATTATTTCCTCCTATAGCATACAAGGCAGTAAACTTGATCTGAAGTATAGCAGGTTGACCAGGACATTATGGGTAAAGGGAGGAGCTCGAGAGTAAGATCCAAGAGTCTAGTAAATGTGGCCAAGTCGGATCCGATGCCCAATAGTTGAGGGTAAATGCACAACACAGATGCATAGTTATGGTGAGTGCATCACTTTAATTTTTCCAGCAAACAGGAGACTCTACTTTTCATTCTTCTGATAGTAAAGCTTATAGAGACACTGCCAGTGAAACCTTTTCCAGTGTTACAAAGGAAAATCATTGAGAGAGAGAAAGTACAGGAGTTGACTAAGAGTCATGAGTATAGTGGACTTGATCCAGTGTCTGGTGTTGTGAGATGGAGATGAAAAGGAAGAAAACGAGCACCACTGAAATTGGTGAATAAATTGGAGACTATAGAGCATTAAACAAATTTGTGAATTATGGCTTTGCAAGAAAAAGTGACTAAAAATATTGGATGTTTGTTGACTTTGTTAAACTTGTGGGTGGACTGTAAAGCATATACCCTACGTTGCCATTAATGTTTAGGACACTAAATGTGGAAAAAAGTAACTGCAAGTAAGAAAGTTGTTTGTTCTTTTTTGTGTTTGTATAAAGCATTTCAGAATATAGGTTCATAGGCGTTTACTAGACTAACGACCACAAGGGCCTTTTTATATCTAGCCATGCATCCCAAATCTCACAAGTTCTGATACCCTTGATAAGTGTAAGCAGGGGATTGGGAGATGAACCATTTACAAGTTACCTGTGTCCATTAGAGACATAGGTGCCAAACCAGGGATGAACTTCTGGTTTCCCATCCAGTTGTCCAAGTTGCACTTGAATTGGGTTAGGGAGGAACTCTGCTTCACATGGAGGGGGGATCCTGTTCCATAGACACAGTAGTCCCTGGGATACATACCTGTCTCTCCAGCAGGACCTGTTTATATCATAGGGAAGGTTTAAGTCTTTAGAACAGGTAATTCTGGTGCTATTTGTTTTGTGGATATGCAGGAGGTCCATCAAAATGGGGTCTGACAATGCCTTGTATGCCGGGCATAGACCTCCCCTCAAAAGTCTGTAGGAGACAGAATACAGGGATATGGCCTTGAGGCGGTTCCAAAGAGCATTTTACTTATGCCCTGTATTCTTTTAGTGAGGAACCTATGTGGACGTTCCAATTGTTGGATATGCCTGGTTAGGTACATATCAAATGGGGCATTGCACTCAATGATATGTCTGATGAATGCCGAATACAGTAGAACATGACTTCCTTGGACTTGGATGCCATACCTTTGTTTATAAGTTGTGCAATATGGAGTGATTTCCTCACCACTGTAGACACATGATGGTCAAAGGGTAGATTACTATCTATAAAGAATGGACAGGAACCAAAATGCCCAACACACGTTTAATACACTAAAATGCAGTAAATGCTTTTGTCATTACAATGACTGAACTTCTTTAGACAATCACTTAAACAATTGGTGCAAGTTAAATACATTCCATTGTAGTCACGTAACAATAACAAAATGCGGAAACCATCCCAACACATAATACTTAATAAAACTACAGTTTGAATCAGTTCCAACCCAATTTAACAAAAAAAAAAAAAATAGAAAATTTATAAAAACAAAGGTGAACATGGGTAGAAAAAAGTTTTTTTTTTTATCTGCTCAAAACATTTGTCTCAACATGCAATAAGTGGAACAAAGATCATTCAAGCCTGGCTGGTTATAGGTATTAAGCCTAACTTGCCAAATTAATTCTTGCTGGTCTAACCTTAAAGATGTAGGGCCTCCTCTTTCATCAACTCTGATTTGGTCAGTGACCCTAAAAGTTACTTCCTTCAGTTTAGATGCTTTAACAGTAAAATAAATGTTGATGAAGAATTGGTGTCTAATTAAAGACAACAGTTTTATTGGCCAAAAGGTGGAAGACAGACCGAGGTTCACATTTAAAAGGGGAAGGAATTTAAAATGTATTTTAGAAAATAACAGCGGGACAAAATTTACAAATTTAGATATGTTTAAATGTGAGGCTTGTCCCTATTGTAAATACATGGACGTGGGTAAATCTTTTTGTATTACTGGGAAGAGATTCACGAGCAAGGGAAAGTTAAATTGTAATTCTAAATTGGTTGTTTACCTTGGAAATGCCAGTCCTGTGCAAGCTTTTATGTAGAGAAGAACACAAATTGAAAGATTGGGTATATGAACATTTGTATAGTATAAAGAAGGGGAAAGCTGAAAATGCACTGGCAATACATGCTTCCTTAAATCTGAATCACCCCTTTACTTTTAGGGTCATTGAAAAATTAGAGTTGATGAAAGGGGAGATGAAAGGTTAGACCAGCAAGAATTAATTTGGCAAGTTAGGCTTAATGCCTATAATCACCCGGTGTTGAATGATTTTTGTTCTTTTTACTGCATGTTGAAACTTAAAAGTTTGAGCAGGTAAAAAAAACCTTTTTTCTATCCATGTTAACCTTTGTTTTTATACATTTTGCGTTTTATAAATTGGGTAGGAATTGATTCAAACTGCAGTTTTATTAAGTATTATGTGTTGGGATGGTTTCCGTATTTTTTTGTTACATGACTGCAATGGGAAGGTACTTAACTTGCACCAATTGTTTAAGTGGTTGTCTGAAGACGTTCATTCATTGTAATGAACAAAAGCACTCAGTGTATTTTAGTGTACTAAACTTGTGTTGGGTATTTCGGTTCCTGTCCTTTTTTTATTTTTCGTGGTTTAGAATCTTTTTTGATTTTAAGATTTTGTGGATTAGTGTTTTTGTTTGGAACAGCATGGTAACCAATGGTAATCCAAGCACACTGCCTCTGTTTTCTCAGGACAGTACTAGTTCTGAAGGCACCTATGCTGTGGGTAAGCTAACTTTGTTAGTTAACATCTTAATGCAATGAGTAGAGGATTTGGCTTGTTGAATAACTGGTCTTAATTCTGGTAACCTGAATAGGACTGTTAATGTAGCCTCCACTGTCTCCAGAAACCACAACACCATTCATCTTTTGAGTAATCCTGGTGGAACTAGCAGTCCAGATAATGGCATGACCAATCCACTCTCCAATAGTTGTAACTCATCGGAGCTTATTGGAGTTCCAGTATTTAAGGACTGGTTGGAGAAACCGTTCGACTTCCAAGGGTCAGTTGGAGCATCGAACCTGGAACTACCGGCCGTAAAATTCAACTGTGTGGAGAATTTGAAAATGCTGGACTATAAGACATTGAAACACAAAACAATTGTTAGAAATTAATTATTTTAGGGAATGTCTGTGGAGGCAATGGGTCCCTAAGGGACTTAGGTCAGGGCACTACCATGCAGGGTTGCATCCCAATTCCCCATTTTTGTTATGACCTGATTCGTCTATTTGATAAGCAAGGGTTAGAACTGATGGAAGTGTTTATTAAATGTTAACAGTCGCTTTGACAAAGGATATTAATGAACTTGACTCTGCCATTCGAAAGGATGTTGATTTCAACAGATATAAATATGAACATGGCAGGGTCTTTGAAAGTATAGATGCACATATACAAAAATATAGGGATATTAAAATGAAAAAACATGAACGGGACAGCATTGAGTACAACAAGGGTGTGGCTTACAATAAACCTCCACCTTCACAACAATGGAATGGGACATTTGGTTCAATGAACATTGAAGGAGCAGGACTAGATTCTTCTAACTATTAGAGTTCTAGTACTGAACGTCCTGACATTGAAGACGTAATTGAACTAAATTCCAACTAGCCTTCCTTGCAACATAGTGAACGCTTAAGGAGTCAAACAAATGCATCAACAGTTGGGAATGTTAATTTTAATGAAAATACATTTAATTCAACAAATTTTCTGGCTCGTCAGGGTCAGAATTACCAGAACAATTCCAGGCACATTCAATACAGAATGAACTTTCGAGGGCGCAGCAAGCAGCGGAGATGGTGCCAATTACTTTTTTGGATAGCCAAGGGGATGTTGCGCCATCTGCTTTCTTAGGCAACAGGAACAATTTTGAACTAATCAACAATACCCAAGGTGACTTTAATATTTTTAATTTTTCATTGTTTAAAGTTGAAACTCCCATAGCAAATACACTAGCTAAAGTTTTAACTTTTGTGCCTGGGGATGCTTGCAAGGACTTTTCTGGAGCTTAAATTGTTCACAAGGAAGTTGAATTTAAACATTCTTTTTAATAGTCAAATGGGTAGTGTAGTAAATTACATGACACCTAGTGTATTTAACCCACCACTTCATTCAACTTTGATTGTGTTCGATTGTGTATGTGACTTGGCTATTAGGCGATTATTAAACAGTAGGAATGATTCTTATTTACAACCAAACCTCGATAAAGAACAATGGGAGGTCCTAAATATTAACAAGATCTTGTAGGGTCCATGTGATGAAACCTGATAAAGGGGTAGGGTTGGTGTTCATGGACCTTGATGATTATAATGCCAGGATGTTGAACGTATTGAGCTCAGATAGTTAAAAACGAGTATCACTGAATGACGTTAACAGGGCTCACCAAAAAATTAAGTCGTACATTAACGACTTGTTTATTGATGCACAAATTAACATTGAGCTATACAATTATTTATCTATGCCAGCACCATTAATTCTTGTAATATTCGGCATTCCTAAAATTCACAAGGACATGTACAACCCCCCCCCCCTTTACACCCAGTAGTGGACGGCAGGAATTTGATTATGTATACCACTGCAAAATTTATAGATAACACCCTGAAGAAATTTTTGGTGAATGAACATCAGATCTGTAAAGATTCTTGGTCTTTCCTTGAAAACAATAACAACTTTACTTTTGTAGAGGAATTTAATTTTTTGACCATCGATGTTAAAAACTTATACACAGTCATTTCTCATCAATTAGGAATAGACTGGGTTTATAACTTATTAAAAGAGAAAGGGGCAAGCAGTACAGACATTTCTTTAATTAAAGCACTGTTAGACATTATTCTTGCTAAAAAAAAATTTTCTGTTTGAAGGGAAACATTTTCTGCGAAAGAAAGGGTTAGCCATGGGCTCCCCTTGTGGGGCAAGCTTTGCAAACCTTCTAATGGCATACTGGGAATGAGAATTTTTGTTTAAAAATGTGCAATATTTTGAAAGAAATCTGTTATACTCATTACCTGGATGACATTTTTATTATTCTTAAAGGTGACAGGGACTCAGCCTCAAGCCATCTTGAATATTTTAATAGTACTATGCAATTTCTGGTGTTCACATTTACATATCATACTGAGAGAATTTCTTACCTCAGCATAGATTTGGCCAAGGACATGTCAGATCAGAGCTATACTGCTAGCATATTTAGGAAGGACACTTATTCAAAATTTTTTTACACTCTTTGAGCGCCCACTCTTCACATCAGAAACGTTTTGTGATGAAAGGACAACTGGTTAGGGCAGCAAGAATGGTGACCGATGAGGATGACTTTATTAAAGAATATGACACTCTCAAAACTATGTTTTTGTAACGAGGGTGCCCGGCAAAATTACTTGGTGATTTAATTGAAGAAGTCCAATATAAAAGACTTCAGGGTATTTCAAACCCATTGTGAATAATATGATGCTTAACCAACTCAATAGTCGGTCTGAAATTATGAGAGTAGGTAGTAATGACATCAAAAGTAACATTAATTATTCATTAACTTTTGATCTGAAGTAGGAGATTCATTTGTCTGCAACCTGTGGGTTATGGATCCGATATCGGATCCGAACTGGCATGGTTTTCCAGCTATGGATCCGAGCTCTCAGCTCCTCCCCTCACCCATAATGCCCTGCTCTCCCTACATGACCTCAGATCTAGTTTGCCGCGCTGGTGACTAGATTGGTTTCTGAGAGCTCTACAGGCTAAGTGTTTATTACTGCTAATTTTAGTGTTAAATTTAAAGTTTTTCAGTCAGTTTTGTGTGAAAGTTATATGTTTCCCTTATTATAGCTTAAAGTTGTTTAGTTTTATTAACTTTTATAACTTTTAGTTTCCCTCCCCTCGCTGGTGCGTAGTGTGTGTTTGGGCCTGTGTTTGTTTGGCTAGTTAGCTTTTACTTTTTTAGACTAATTAAAGTAAAAAAACTAGTGTCCTTAGGATGTCTGAACCACCTAAGGCTGTTTTTCGAGTGCTCGAGTGTGGCCATAAGCTTTCCCTGCTGATGGCCACACTGCGCTCGATGCCTTGGGGTTGAACACCTCACTTCTGGATGTTCCATTTGTGCAGGGTTCAACCCCAGGGCATTGAAGGAGCGGAGGTCAAGCTGGTCCTGGCGGGACTTTTGCCCCGGACTCGGCTACCGCTCCTTCGGGGTACCGTGTCACGGTTCCTCCTCTCGGCTCCCCTCCTCCACCTGGGACTCAACCTCCCTGTAGTGGTTTGGAGGAGAGGGAAGCAAGAAAGAAGGACCGGAGGGAGAAGCACCATAAGCGGCGGGCCGAGACCTCTGTTTCGGCCCCGCCTGCCAAGCGGGCTTCTCCTCCGGCCTCCTTGTCTGCTGGTTCTCCCCCTCCTCGGCTCCAGTCTCCGGTGTGCTTTTCACCGGGACCTGAGGAGGAGGAGACCCAATCTCCGTCGAGCCTATCGAGGAGGCACTCAAGGCCTACCTCGGTATCCTCGTCGAGATCTACGTACAGTTTATCTGATGCTGATCTGGACCGGATGATGAGAAGGTTCATCCAGGCCCAGATGCAGATGGGAGTGCTCTTGCCTCCCCCCCTCTGGGGGGGAGCTCGACCCCTTTCTTTAAACCTATAGCTCCTTCTCCGACCCGCTACCCGGGTTCGGAGCAGTTGGAGCCGAGCAGCTTCGGAGCCGGGGGTGGGTCGGTGCCGATAGTACTGGGTACTTCGGATCCGACCCTGCCCTCGAGTGCTTTGGATCCGACCTCTCGGAGCCTGGATCCGAGCTTCGGATCCGAGGGGATCAGTGCTCCTTCGGCGCCGTCCGTGTCGGAGCGCACTGTCCCCTTGGATCCAAGTGCTTTGGTGCCGGCTCTGATCCACTCTTCGGATCCTAGGGGGAGCTGATTATCGGATCCTTTGGTCGAGGTCGGCTCCCCCTCGGCTTTTGATGTAGTGGAGAGGGCCCTGTTGAGGGTTTCCGGACCCCCGGCACTTGCTTCGGCTCCGTCCCGCGCTCCATCTGCACTGGGCCAGGCTTCCACCATCCGGCCACTGGGATAGCCCGCTCCTTTGCCCCAAGTTGTTCCTTTGGAACATGTCACAGCTTGCGAGGAGTCCTCTGACAGCCCCCCGGAGGATGCCCCTCGCAAGCATACGTGCAAAAGGAGGTACATAGACTCCCCCGAGTCTCTTACTGAAGACACGGATTTGGAGGAAGGGGAAGGCTCCCCAAGATCACCCCCCGAGGATGTCTCCTTTGGAGACATCATGGAAATGCTTCGTATAAGGGGGGGGTGGTCTGCCCCCAAGTCTTCCTCGGACGAGTCCATGTTCTTGGAGGCATTTGAAGCGGGCCTGTCTACCTCTTGGGTGTCCCCTCCTGCCGACCCCCTGGTGGACCTGATTACCACCAGGGCGTGGAAGGAACCGGACACCGTGGAGCCAATTCCAAAAAGGCCTGACCGTATACTTAGTCCCCCGGCTGACCGTGCCCACTGGAGTAAGGGGCCTCCGGTAGATGCCATGTTGACGGCGGCAGCCACCAAGAGGGAACTTGCTCAGGAGAGCCCCTCAGTCCATCCCCCGAGCAAGGAGTCTCGGATGATGGACCGCTTGGGGAAGCGGATGTTTAGTTCAGCGACCTTTTCAGTGAGGGCACTGAACTACCTGGCACATGTGATTAGGATGCAGCGTGATCTTATCAAGGAATACGCTGCATCCCCCCCAGAGTCCATGTCGGAGGAGGACAAATTGTTGCACTCCACCCGTATGGCCACTCTCAGGTCCGTGACTAATACCTCTATGCGGTTACTGTCCCATGCTACAGAAGGTGCCGCTAGAGCCGCAGGGGCAGGCCTAGTTACTAGACGTCAGGCCTGGCTCCATCATTGCGATTTCACGGAGCCCTTCAAGGCATCATTTGCGAATGCTCCCTTCGATGGTTCTGCCCTCTTTGGCAAAACTGTTTGTGATACTTTGACCCAGAGCGAAAAGGACAGGAAGACGCTGTCTGCCGTCGGAATCCGCTTCTCTGTGCCCCAGAGGCCCTATTCTAGGAACCAAAAGGGCCAGAAGAAGATGTGGTTCCGGAAGTCGCAGCAATCCCAACCCGCTCCGGACAACCAGTCCTTCCGTGGCAGAGGAGGACAGGGAGGACGCCGCCCCAGGTGCAGAGGGGCTCCCAGGAACTTCGGGTCCAGAGAACCCTTCTCTGAACGGCCCGCGCAGCAGCCCTGAAGGGTTGCCCGGCTGCTCCACTCTGGAGGCAGTCGGGGGACGTTTTTTGGAGCACCTAGCAGCATGGGAGTCCATAACATCAGACCGCTGGGTCCTCCGCATCATATCCAGAGGATACCGCATCCCATTTCATCACATGCCAAAATTGAAGTCCCTCCCCGACGTTCCACCCGGTCAGTGGGAGGCCGCTTTGGCAGAAATTGGCCATCTGTTAAAGAAAAGAGCCATCCAGCCCGTCCCCCCAGACCAGATCGGATCAGGGTTCTACTCCAGGTTCTTTTTAGTGCCAAAAAGACGGGGATCTAAGACCAATATTAGACCTTTCACTCTTGAACCTGGCAGTTCCCAAGGAGAAGTTCAATGGTTACATTACAGTCTATTCTCCCCCTTCTGGGAGAAAATCACTGGATGTGCTCTATAGACCTCAAGGATGCGTACTACCATATACTAATGGACAGGTGCTCCAGGAGGTTTCTCCGCTTCCGGCTGGGAGCCAGTCACTACCAATTCCGGGTCCTTCCCTTTGGTCTCACCACAGCCCCAGGGTGTTCACCAAGGTATTAGCAGTGGTAGCGGCCCACCTGAGGCTTCAGGGGGTGCAGGTCTTCCCTTACCTGGACGACTGGCTTCTCACCGCTCCAACAAGGCATCTACTGTTATTGGCGTGAGATTCCTTTCTCCATCTAGCTCCCTGTCTGGGCATCACAATAAATACAGAAAAATCCAACCTAGCCCCTACGCAGTTCATAGATTTTATAGGTGCCAGGTTAGACACGAGACGGTTAAGAGCCTTCCTCACTGCGGACAGAATTCAGAATCTGCAGCTCCAGGTGCGGGCCATTCTCCACTCCAGCTCAGTTCTGGCGGAGTTGGTCCTGAGGGCTCTAGGGTCCATGGCAGCAGCGATAGCTCTTCTTCCTCTCGCCAGGTTCAATATGCGCGTCCTTCAATGGACACTCCTAGTTCAGTGGTCTTATCTTGCTCTTCCTATGCATCATCCCATTGCGATCAGCAAGACTTGCAAGCGGTCCCTCCTGTGGTGGCTCCACTCTCCAGATCTCCACGGAGGCCGCCCCTTTTGTGCTTCTCCCCCTCTCGCCACGGTGACCACAGACGCCTCCCGCCTCGGGTGGGGGGGCATTTTGCAGGCCGGACGGTCCAAGGCACGTGGAACGATTCAGAGACCTTACTGCATATCAACGTTCTAGAGATGAGAGCAGTGCTCTTAGCGTTGCAAGCACTACAGGCCTTTCTTCCCTTGGGAACTATTGCGATTCAGTCGGACAACTTGTCTGTCGTCTGGTATATCAACAAACAGGGAGGAACCAGGTCTTACCCTCTTTGTCGAGAAGCCATGAGAGTGTGGGAATGGGCAATCTCCACCAACCGTTTTCTCATCGCAACGCATATTCTGGGTCAGTCCAACATCCTTGCGGACAAACTCAGTCGCACCATTCTCTCCCCTTACGAGTGGTCTCTCAATGCTCAGGTAGCGAAACACATCTTCGCATGGTGGGGAACTCCTTGTTGCGATCTTTTTGCGTCTCCCTCAAACACCAAGTGCGACAGTTTTTTTGCTCTAATACCTCCTCCCAGAGATACCCCAAGAGACGCTCTGGTGCATGCTTGGCCACCCGGTCTTCTTTATGCTTACCCCCCTTTGCCTCTGATGCTCCAAGTTCTTCAGAAAGCCTCTCGGTTGGGGTGCAGAATGATTCTCATTGCCCCATTCTGGCCTCGACAGATCTGGTTCCCTTTCCTAAGGTCTCACTCAGTGAATCCTCCTTGGATTCTAGATCCCATTCCGGATCTGATATCTCACCCATCCCATCTATCAACCCCGAATCTGGACAACCTGAAGCTGACTGCTTGGCTGCTCCAGTTCCACTCCTGATCAGGACTCCCGGTATTTCGTCTCCAGTTAAGGCCATCCTGGTGGCGGCTCATAAACCATCTACCAGGAAAGTTTACCGCAGTAAGTGGAAATGATTCTCCATTTGGGCGGAGCGGCAAGGTCTAGACCCTTCACAGTTCCCTTCCTCTGGTGCTTGACTTTCTAACCACTCTTTTAATGATGGTGCCAGCAGTTCCACGGTCAAAGTGCAACTTATGCAATTTCTCACTATCATATTGGTCAAGACTCCAGTCCACTGATGTCTGCCAAATTGTGTAAGATTTTCCTAAAAGGTACTTTTCTCCTCAGACCCCCTGTAAAGCAAGCGGTTCCTCCTTGGGACCTTTCTCTGGTCCTTCAGGCCTTGACCGCTCCCCCCTTCGAACCTGCGGCTACGGTAGATCTGAAATTTTATCTTTCAAGACAGCCTTTTTAGTAGCCATTACCTCGGCCAAGAGAGTTTCAGAACTTCAAGCCTTATCCGTCAAGCCTCCTTACTTGGTCTTTCATCCGGACCCTTGTATACCTCAGGACCAACCCGTCCTTTCTTCCTAAGGTAGCTTCTGAAGCAAATATTAATCAATCCATTAACCTCCCTGTTTTCTTTCCTAAATATCAAAACAAAGGTGAATACAAGCTACATTCCTTAGATGTTCACAGGCAACTTAGATTTTATCTGAACAGGACAGCTGGTCATAGGCAATCCGACCAGTTGTTTATTTCCTTTGCTAAATTCAATTTGGGTAAACCAATTTCCAAAGTCTCCTTATCACGCTGGATTTCGCAGTGCATCTTATTGGCTTATCAAGCTTCTGGAAGGCCGCACCGGAGGGAGTACATGCCCATTCAACCCGGTCAGTTTCTACTTCAGCGGCCTTTAAAGCTAGGATTCCTCTGGATGATATTTGTTCAGCAGTCACTTGGGCTTCATCTCATACCTTTATCTCCCACTACAAGTTGGATATTACATCTAGAGGTAGAGCATCCTTTGGCTCCGCGGTGCTCGGAATATCCTTCCATGATGGCCGCCCAAGATTCAGGTAGCTGGGGACTCTGTCCCACAGGTTGCAGACAAATGAATCTCCTACTTCAGATTTAGAAGTTATGTACTCACCATAACGTTCCATCTGAGTAGGTGTATTCATTTGTCTGCAACCATCCCGCCCTCCTATCCCCCTGGCCTTGTCAGTTTCCTGCATATTATGTGTTACCCTTTTTAGGGTATTTCTATTGTTGGCAAACTCGATCTGAGGTCATGTAGGGAGAGCAGGGCATTATGGGTGAGGGGAGGAGCTGAGAGCTCGGATCCATAGCTGGAAAACCATGCCAGTTCAGATCCGATATCGGATCCATAACCCACAGGTTGCAGACAAATGAATACACCTACTCAGATGGAACTTTATGGTGAGTACATAACTTCTAATTACTTCCGTCAGTTTAGATGCTTTAGCAGTAAAACTAATTTTGATGAAGAATTGGTGTCTAATTAAAGACGACAATTTTATTGGCTAAAAGGTGGAAGAAAGACCAAGGTTTACATTTAAAAGGGGAAGGAATTTAAAATGCATTTTAGAAAATAACAGCGGGACAAAATTTACAAATTTAGGTGTGTTTAAATGTGAGGCTTGTCCCTATTGTAAATACATGGACGTGGGTAAATCCTTCAGTATTGGGGGAGAAGAGATTCACGAGCAAGGGAAAGTTCAATTGTAATTCTAAATCAGATGTTTACCTTGCAAAATGCCAGTCCTGTGCAAGCTTTTATGTAGAGAAGACGGAACGCAAATTGAGAGAGTGGTTTTATGAACATTTATATAGTATAAAGAAGGAGACAGCTGCAAATGCACTGGTGATGCATGCTTCTTTATGTCCGAATCACTCTGTTTTTAAGATTCATTGACCAAATTAAAGTTGATGAAAGTGGAGGTCCTACATCTTTAAGGTTAGGCCAGCAAGAATTAATTTGGCAAGTTTGGCTTAATGCCTGTAATCAGCCGGGGTTGAATGGTCTTTGTTCCATTTATTGCATGTTGAAACTTAAAACATTTGAGCAAGTAAAAAAAAACTTTTTTCTCTCTATGTTCACCTTTGTTTTTATAAATGTTATATTTTTTTAAATTGGGTTGGAATTGACTCAAACTGTAGTTTTATTAAGTATTATGTGTTGGGATGGTTTCCGTATTTTTTATTGTCACATGACTACAATGGAAGATATGTAACTTGTACCAATCGTTTAAGTGGTTGTCTGAAGAAGTTCATTCATTGTAACTAACAAAGTTGCTTACTGTATTTTAGTGTATTAAACTTGTATTGGGTATTTCAGTTCCTGTCCTTTTTGTATTTTTCGTGGTTTAGAGTATTTTTTGTTAATAGTTTGTGGATTATCTGTGTGTCTACCTAAGTCTCTGACTACTGGGTCAACTCTATAGTTACCAGGGGTGAATGACTTCTCAAAAGGATACTATTATGCATTTCTTGGCATTTAGTTTTAGTCCTTGGCTCTGACACCAGTTCTTTCTGTGTGTCAGCCCCTCCTGGAGAACATTTGTGTCAGTGTGAGATTCAGTGATGGCTCCTAATTTGCAAATTTAGTCAGCCAAAGACCAATGACATTGGCCTTGACTTCTGAGAAGTAAATGCCAAAAAGGAGCGGTCCAAGGACTGATCCCTGAGGGACTCCACTTGTGACTGTCCTTTGTAGGAGTGGGCTCCCCAATTCTAACTTCCTGGGTCTTGTCTAAGAGCCAGTTGGCTATCCACCAGGTGATATATGGGTTTGTATTTAACCTGTTGAGTTTGTCAACAATGCCCAATTGGTGTATTGTGTCAAATGCCTTGGCCAGGTCAAGGTAGGCAGTGTGAACAATTTTGCCATCATCCATTGCTTTGGTGAGCTTCTCAAAGAAGTCTACTAGGTTGAGTAGGCATGATCTGCCCTTGACGAAACCAAACTGGGTTGGGTCCAGTGTCTGGAGGTTTACTATATCACTGTTGATCATCTCCATGGTTTCTATGGCTTTACGTATAAGACTAGAGAGACTTATGGGTCTGTAGTTTCCAGGGTCTTTAGATGGCCATGCAGAGGGATGACTGTTGCCTTTCTCCATTCATGCACTTGTCTCCTGCCTTTCCTGTAACTAGTCTAGTCCAAATACAGATTTGCTGTATCCAAGACTGTTGGTAAGCTTCTTAGCCCCCAAGCCTTTCTGTGTTGGAAGGAAGCCTTCTAGCTTGTCAGTGGGAGAGTGGTAAGCATTAGGTAGCCTATCTACCACAAGAGGAGTGATTTCTGGCCCGGTAATTGTAAGTTTATTGGCTGTTTGGGCAGTTCTTCCATTTCTCTCAACTTTCTGGTTTAAAAGCATGTGTTTGCACTTTTCCTGCCTTTCCTGGAGCTAGTCTAGTCCAGATACAGATTTGCTGTATCCAGGACTTGTTTGTAAGCTTCTGAGTGGTGTCAAAGTCTGCTCTTCAATTTTTCCCTTAGATCTGCTAGTTCTCTCCTCTCCTGCACTTTTTACTAGCTTATTAGTTTAGCACTCTACCAGACTTCTTGTAGCAGTTATTGTGGCACACACAAGTGTTGCCAGCACTAAATGTTCTACAACAGTGGCAGAGAGAGAAAAGGGAGACTGAGTGAGTTAAGTACCTCTGTTTTGCTTTTTATTGCTTATTTTTGCTAGCCGCATTATTCTGACCATTTTTTAACTGTGCTGTTTACTTGAACTGTTTTTTTGAATTCTTGAATTCCAGTGGTACAGTGGTTAAGGTGTATGCCTTTCAACCCCAAGGTGCAAGGTTTGATTCTCACCACTGGAAAGAGCTTTACAAATTGAAGATGTATATTTTTCAAGACATCTGCAACAACTGGAAAGGCCGCAGAAATACCTCACTAAAAGAATCACAGGCCTAGAGCAGATGCCCTACGCTGACTGCCTTAAAAAACTCCAGCTATACTCGGTCACATATCGTCTACTCAGAGGCGATCTCTGCTTAACATACAAGACCATGTCAAACCCAGAGCTGTTGGACATGCTACACTTAAAGAAATCTCAATCCCTCAGAGCCACACGCTCCAGGGATCTAAACCTTGTCATCACAATAAACAAAACATGCTGGAGGGATAGGTTCCTGACCCAGAGACTCCCCAGACTCCAGAATAGATTGCCCATACATGTCAAGCAGAGTGCCTCTTTGGCCCTCTTCAAAACGAACCTTGACGATTGGATGGGAGAAAGGAAATTCACCCCGGGGATCAAGTAAGTCGCCCTGCTAGACAGGGGTCCAGGGAAGTAAATAGTGTGGGAAGAAATAGCTAGGGAATTTTTATGGCTAGGCTTGTATAGGCCGTAGGGCTGATAGCTTAGTACCAACCTATGAACCTATATTGTTGCACTTTACTTGATTGTTTTTCATCTGTTTAATTGTAAGGGCTACACACTCAAGTGCGATAGCCTTTTCCTGCTTTAAAAATGTTGTTTTACTTGTATCTGCTCTAACTTTTGAAAAAAACAAAACAATCCTATATCTGTACTCATTGTCCACCTTTCTAGAGCTAATGGAGTCCGGTTTTCAGATTTTGCTGAATTCTGGGCTGTTTGTAAGATTGTGTTGACCAGACCTTTCTGAGATAGAGGGAACCTTCTCTGCTCATCAGTGAGAGTGGTGAGCTTTGAAACAGCCTGTCGCCTGGAGGAGTGGTTTCAGCTCAGAATCTGTAGTTTTTTATTGGCCTTTTTGGGCTATTTCTATTCCTTTTTATCTTTCTGTTTAAAAACCCATGTTTGCGTGATTTTGCGCCATGGCATTTGACTGCGGTTAAGCTATTTCCGGTGCCAGAAAGTCTGCTCTCTAGATTTTCCCTTAGAACTAGCCAGTCTTCTAGTTTTAGCGCTCAAAACTGTTTCGGTTCTATTGAACTAGCCAGTCTTCTTTAGCACTCAAAACTTTCTGTTCCCTTGAATGAGCCAGTCTTCTATTTTTAGCATGCAGAACTGTTTCTGTTCCCTTAAAACTAGCCAGTCTTCTAGTGTTGGCACTCAAAACTGTTTTTGTACCCTTAAACTAGCTAGTCTTCTAGTTTTAGCACTCATAACTGTTCCTGGTGCTCTGCACTTGTCCAACTCTTGCTACAAGCACTAAATAATCTACAAATTACCACAGCACTCAGCTGTCCTCACTGATCAAGAGGAAATCAGCTCACAGTACTTAAATTAATAAGCACTAACCAGGCATGTCCAAGTGTCAGCTCCTGCTGTTTTCTCCTGTCCACCTGATGAATCTGGGCATCTTGGGGCAATGTAGCAGTTGCCTCATGTACACTGACAACCCTCTCCTCCTACCACCCATCACTACAACCTGTGAGAGATACACTTGTATAGCCAAACTGGAAGCCAAGCTCTCTCAATCCAAGAATGGACTCGACAGTCAAGAGGAGAAGGTTAAACCCACACCACTCTCAACACATAATCCATCCAAACCTGCACCTCCCAAACCCACACATAGTAATACAAAGCACACACCTACATTCGTGGAGGTTCTCCATAAAAATCTGCCCAAACAAAGACCTTCAAAGCTAAAACGCAAGCAACCACCATCCCCCTCAACAGTACCCGAACAACACATAGCCCACAAAATCAGTGTGCCACTCAACCTCAACCCATAAGGCAAAACAACGTACCCTGCACACTAGTTATTGGCGACTCTATAGTCCGGCATACTGACGTCCCACTCACCAGGCTGAACAAGGAGAAAGTCACTGTCAGCTGCCTGACTGGTGCCAGGATCTGCCATATAGCGCACGCACTCCGGTTACTCCACAGCAAGTACAAGTATGACTCCATCATTGTCCATGTTGGAGTGAATGACCTGAGATGTACCTCCCTGGACTACATGAAAAGAGACATGGAGAAGCTCTCTGACCATGTGGCCCAGGCAGGTATGACACTAGTCCTGAGTAGCACCCTGCCATCGCCCAGTATGATACCACAGTGCAAGGCCAAAGTGATTGACTTCAACAATTGGCTAAGATTCTGGTGTCATTCCAAGAGGATCCAGTATCTGTCTTCCTGGGACGACGTGATCAACAGGCCATGATGCTTTGCCATAGATGGCCTGCACCTGTCACCGCTGGGATTTCGGATATTGGCTAAGGCTCTTGCTGCCTCTATAGTGCCTTTTTTAGGCAAGGCTCAAATGTCAAACGCACCACCATAGTAGACATAAACAAGCGAAATCTAAGGGTAATGCTACTCAATGCTAGAAGTCTAAACCTGAAAATGCACATACTCTAGGCTCTCCTTAAGATGGAGAACATCGACATCTGTGCAGTCAGAGACTTGGTTTAAAGCTTCAGAGAGCACCCCTGCATTACCAGACTACAATTCTTACCACACCTTTCGGCCACCCAACCTGGACCGAAATACTAAAGGAGGAGGCGTGTCCATATTCATAAAGGATATCCACACCTCCAGGCTAGTTGCTCAACATAATGCCTCTGAAATTATCCAAGTACAGTTAACACTGGGCAAGACTGCAATTCAGGTTGTAGCGTGTTACAGATCTCCCACCATGCCCCAGGATGCCCACTCCATGTTTGTCAATATACTGAACAATATTAAGATACAGCCCAATACTCTAATTTTGGGAGATTTCAACTACCCATCCATCATCTGGGAAAACTACTTGTGTACTAACTCATTTGCCCACCGTTTTCTGGAATTCATCATTTCCAATGCCCTGGACCAGCTTGTCCATACCCCTACCAGGGGTAGAAACATCCTGGACCTGGTCATTACCAATACGGGTAATAGATGCTTCATGCCAGAGGTCAACTCCTGTCTGGTCAGGTCCGACCACAAGGTAATCACCCTAGACATCCATATCCCACCCCACTATTAAGGAAACCACCGTAAACAAACTTCTCCAAAGCCAACTTCATGCTTATTAAGTTAGAAGTGGTAAACGTCATTACACCCACACAGATGAAAAATAGTGTCACGACTGCTGAATCCTATACAAAATGCACTGTATAAGCAGATACACAAGTGCATGGACCGTGCCATCCCCAACAGAACCAAGATGCTGTCCTCCAGAAAAAGGAAGCCAATCTGGTGGTCCCCTGCCATAAACAAGCTCTACAACAGAAGGAAGAAACTGTTGCAGAAAAGAGTAAAATCCCATGACTGCAGGATCTCCCTGGTCAGCCTCAGCAAGAAGCTGAGATCCCTCATAAAATCCTCCAGAGCTAGTTACGAAAATAAAATCACCTTGGATTCTAAAGACAACCACAAAGCCTTCTACAGCTATGCCAAGAATCTCAATGGCAACACTCAGATCTGCTCTGAACTACATAACAGCGGCACTACATTTACCGAACCAACTAATATTGCCAACATCCTGGCAGACAGGTTCAGTGCTAACTTCACCCCCCCCCTCACCCCCAAAGAGCCCATCCCCATACCGGATGATTGCAAAACCCCTGAAATCACGGCTGCACAGTTGAAGACTGCACTCTCCAAAGCCAAGAACACAGCATCTGTGGGACCAGACAACATCCCAGGCTGCGTTCTGCGCAAACTGCAGAACGAACTGGCACCCCACCTAAGTACCATGTTCAACCATAGCCTCACTTCAGGCTTTGTGCCTAAGGAGTGGCACACAGTGACAGTTATCCCACTCCACAAAGTGGGTGCCACCACATACCCCGAGAACTATCGCCTCATTAGCCTGACGAGCCTGATCTGCAAGGCCATGGAATGCGTCATCCTAGACCTTATAAACAAAGACATAGGTAACCTCCAAACTCTGGACCCCACTCAGTTTGGATTTGTAAAGGGCAGATCATGCCACCTAAACTTCTTCAAAGCAGTCACTAGAGTCATAGACGAGGGTAAGGTAGTGCACACAGCCTATCTTGACCTCGCTAAGGCTTTCAACACCATCCCCCACTCTGGAATTATAGATAAACTCACTGGACTACGCATAAATCCCTATGTCATAAGATGGGTGGCCAACTGGTTCACTGACAGAACCCACACAGTGAAAGTAGCCGACTCCAAATCTGACTTCAGACCAGTGACAAGCAGAGTACCACAGGGTTTGGTCTTGGGTCCTCTCCTGTTCGGTATCTACTTCTCTGAAGTGCAGGCTAATACAGCTGGTCTATGGCTAATGAAATTTGCAGACTGCTGCAAACTAAGAGCCATAATCAATTCACCTAACGATGTGGACATTCTACATAGAGGCCCCACTGAGACTGATGCTTGGTGTCAAAGTCTTGGACTAAAGCTCAAAGCCAAGAAGTGCATTGTCATCCTTTTTGGGAAAAATACCATACCCATGAACTACCACATATGTGGTAGCCTACTAAACAGCATAAGTATGATAAGAGACATTGGGACACAGGTGGAATCC
This sequence comes from Protopterus annectens, assembly GCF_019279795.1. Classification (NCBI taxonomy): domain Eukaryota; kingdom Metazoa; phylum Chordata; order Ceratodontiformes; family Protopteridae; genus Protopterus; species Protopterus annectens. The sequence continues at coordinate 791,304,816 of NC_056748.1, read as the reverse complement.
TTCTACGTGGCACACCTCATCACAAAGGGGTTCTCCTCCAGAAAAAGAGAGCTCATTGTTCCTCTCTACTCATCCCTTATTAGACCCATCATAGAGTACAACGCCCTGTTTGGCATGTACCTTGCAAGACATCTGCAACAGCTGGAAAGGTCACAAAAATCCCTCACTAAGAAGATTACCGGCCTCAAACAGATGCCATATGCTGACCATCTCAAAAAACTCCAGCTGTACTCTGTTGCATATCGCCTACTCCGAGGTGACCTCTGCCTAAAGTACAAAGCCATGTCTAACTCAGAACTGATGGACATGCTACACTTAAAGAAATCCCAATCTCTCCGAGCCACATGCTCCAGGGACCTAAACCTTGTCACCACAATAAACAGAACATGCTGGAGGGATAGATTCCTCCCCCAGAGACTTCCCCTGCTCTGGAATAGGCTCCCCATTCATGTCAAGCAAAGCTCCTCATTAGCCCTCTTTAAGAGAAGTCTTGACAATTGGATGGGTAATAGGAAATTCACCCTGGGAATCACTGCTGTGGCTCTGCTCGACAGGGGCACAGTAAAATAATTTTCTTGGGTGGCGAAAGCCAGGGAACTGGTTTGGCTAGGCTTGCATAGGCCCTAGGGCCAATAGCCTAGTACTTACCTATGAACCTGTGAGGCACGAAACTTGTTTGGAGGCTACAGTTAAATAGTAATTAAAGAGGCCTTGATAAGACATGTTTCGTTCTATTTAGACAGCATCTTGGGATGCTGTCTGGGCACATTGGTGCAGTGTTCTTGTTCTTAGAGAGACCATTAAGGACCTGTTCCCTAGTGATAGTAGGAGGGAGTTGTATTTGATGGTATTTCCTAAGGGAAGGTTGAGGGGGGGGGGGTAAAGTTGGAACTGAATTTATCAGCCAGGAGGTTTACTATGTCTTCTGGCTCAGTGTAGGTGGCTCCATTTACAGTGAGCTCTGCAAACAGTTGTGTATTGACTTTGAGGTTGAGGACATGGCTAAAGCTTTGTGGTTGTCCTTGGCCTGGGAGGCCAGTCTTACCTCAAATATTTGGCTTTGGTAGACTTTATTTGTCCTCTTGAGTTTGTTTAATTTGATGAGAGAGCGTTTATCCTGCTGGGTGCTGCACCTCCTAAGTTTTGTATAAAGTGCATGTCATATATATATATATATATATATATATATATATATATATATATATATATATATATAGTAAAGCAGTTTTGTGTATGGTGTAGTCAGGGTATTTTAGACATGGAGGGAGTCTTTTCAGTGACTGTTGTATGTGTTAAAGATAAAGTAAAGGACTTTTTTTAGTTGTAAGAAGTACAGACTTTACAGTATAACAGGAGAGATAGGTAGGACAAAAACAAGTTGACGTTAATATGCTCTGTTCTTGGGCAGTAGGTGTGGGGTGGGGTGTAAAAGTCACTTATATTATATGTAGAATTAAGATGTCTTTTGATCTGAAGTAGTTAACTTCATTTTATCTGCAACCTGTGGTTATACGGATCTGTATCGGATCCGAGCCGGCAACTTTTTTTCTAGCATCTGCCCAAGCTCCGAACTCCTCCCCTTACCCATAATGCCCTACCATCTCCTATCTTCCCTCAGATCTCGTTTGCCGCACCAGTAGTGTGCATTGTGGTCTTCTTTGCTCTGAGCTCAGGGATAGTAAGTAGAAATTTTTTTGTTGATATCTAGGTGTGTTTGACTAGGATTTCCCTTCCTCCCCTTCTGTAGTATTGCATTTGGTCGTTGGTGTAAAAAAAAAAAAAAAATGTTTTTTGTATAGAGTAGTAGATAGGCCTGCCCTTCCCCTACCTGTGTGTGTGTGGTTTTTGGAAAGGTAGTGCTTGTACCTTGGAGTGCAGGACTATGGCTGACCAGCAAAGCCTGTGTTCGAAAAATGTACAGAGTGTGGCCATAAGCTTTCCCCTGCTGATGGTCACACTCTGTGTGTGATATGCTTAGGAGTGGCACATTTGTCCACTCAGTGTGCTGTCTTTTCAGGTTTCAACCCTAGGGTTCTTAGGGATCGTAAGGCCAAGCTAGTTGCCAAAGGCCTTCTCCCTGATGTTCATCGTGTTTCACTGTTGCAGTCATTACACTTGGGTTATCCTGCTGGCAGGCTACTTGCAGTCGGCCTGAATTCCAAAGTCTTAGTCCGGCGTCGGTTGCTGTAGCCTCTTCCCTGACGTCAGTGCGCCAGGGATATAAAAGATGAAGCCGATGCCATTTTCTTCAGTCTTTCTTGCCGCGCGGTGCCCGAAGCAAAAGCAGTTCGCAAGTGCCAGTCGGCCGACGATTTTCGAATTCGAATTTCAGATCCGAAGCCTTCATTAAAGTTAAGTACCCCATTGGGGAAACTTTTTTCTTGCTCCAGACCGATGTCAGAAAAAGTTAACAATTGTATTTCTTGTTTGAAGCAAATACCTCATAAGGATTTTCACTCTTACTGTATTCCTTGCCTAGGCCCTGACCACGATGTTGCTTGTTGTCGGTTTTGTGCTAGATTTAACCTACGCACTATTAAGCGTCGGTACGATTTTGCCTTTCATTACTTCGGCCGAAGATTCAATTATACAATGCCGGTGGAATAGCTGATGACCGGGGTTTATAAAAAACGCAAGGATAAAGACAAGGACAGGCATCCGAGGTCCAAAACCGACCATGGGCTTCCGCTAAGCTAGTCGTCAGTTCGCCGGTTCTCAGTGAGGTGCTTTCGCAGCCCCTGACACCCGCTACCTCAGAGCCACAGGCCGCTTCCGACTCCCTCGTGGAGCCGACTGGGCCTCTGGAAACTCAAGATATTGGATCCTCGGAAACTATTCCCTCAGATGGGTCCGGAGCCACTGCAGGCATCGGCTTCTGATGGTGTTTTCAGACCTACACAGTTGTATGTAAAGCCATCTTCAGGTTCAAAGCCAAAGACTAAAGCAGCTCTAAAGACAAAGAAGCAAGTACAGCATTCTCCAGGACAGACTTCCATGCCTAAAAAACAGATGCTCAAAATGGCCAAAGACCTTATTACTTTGATCAGGGGTTCCCATCCCCCTCCTGATAAGAGGCCTAGGCAAGAGACAGAATATGAATCTTCAGATCAGGTTTCCATTTCCTCAGATTCCTCCTCTGATCAGGAATACTCCCTTCCTCCCTATGAGGATTCTGATGCTGAAGAATCTATTCCTTCAGCTTCTCCTCCTGAAGATTACTCCTTTGGGGAAACCCTGCAAACTATGAGGGAGCACTTACATTGGGAGAGCCAGGAATTTTTCAGAATCTAAGACAAGGCTCAGAGATTTTCTTTTACTTCCTCAGCACAGGCCCCTTGCTATTCCCCCTGTTGGACATTGTAGATTATGCTTTTTCAGAGTCCGGCCTGTCTCCAGACTCTATAACCCCTGCACCTGTTAAGCCAGACAGATACTACAGGGTCCCAGACTCCCATAAATTTCTATACAAAAACCCTGCTGCTGACCCAGAAACCATATCTCAGGGTCCTAAGTGAGTAAAGGCTTCCACTGCTAAAAACCCTATTCCCTCTGATAGAGATTCAAGGGTACTGGATAGATGGGGGAAAAAAGTTTACACTTCTGCTACTTTGGCTGTAAGGGCTTTAAATTGTCAATTTCATATGCTTAAATATCAGCAATGCTTAATGTCACTGTTAAGACAGAAAATGTTGACGAACTCTGAATGTCCAGAAAACAAGGAAATGCAGGATTTATTGCATGCAGCTGAGCAAGTGGGAAACATACTTTGCAATGTGGTTTTGATTCTTTGGAGGCCTCTTGTAGGGCCGCTGTAACGGGTTCTGTGATTAGGAGGCATGCTTGGTTAAAGGAACAGAATCTGCCTGATCATGTTAAAGTAAAATTATTAGATGCTCCATTACAGCATGATACCTTGTTTGGTGTTAAGGCAGAAGAGGTGTTGAAGAAAATGGAGGATAAAACAAAATCTATGCAGACAGTTAAGGATTTCTTACAGGTACAGCCACCCAGATTTAGTAGGAACTGGCCTTCAAAGAATTGGTCCTTTCCAGTGTCAGATAGGCCACAAAGAGGTAGATCCCAGCACCAAGGCTCATACAGGCCTAAACAATGGGGTGCTTCTACCTCCAAGAGCGGAGAAGACAAATCTCAATCTTATAGGAAACAGTCCTCTACCAGTACTAAGCATTTATCTTTTCGAGGCCCCCTTAGGGGGAAAACTAGCACTTTTTTCACAAAAGTGGCACATGATCACCCAGGACAAATGGGTCTTGAATATAGTGTCTCAGGGTTACAGGTTCCACTTTCACACCCTGCCAAAGGCAAAAGGCATGCCAGACCTGCCACATAATCAATGGGCAGAGGCAAAAAAGCAAGTTTTATACCTCATGGACACTGGGGACATTCAGCAAGTACCACTAGAGTAGCAAGGACAAAGATTTTACTCACGACTTTTCTTGGTACCCATAAAGGACAAAGCCTGGAGACCAATACTGGACCTGTGTATTCTAAATACTTTTCTGGACATTCCGAAATTCAAAATGTTGACTCTGCAGCAGCTTCTGCCCATGCTGGGCAAGAAGGCTTGGCTTGTAACCTTGAACCTAAAAGAGGCATACCTGCATATCCCAATCAGACAATCTTGCAGAATATACCTCAGATTCATAGCTGGCTCAATGCACTATCAATTCTCTGCACTGCCCTTTGGCTTATCTACTGCGCCCAGGGTCTTCACAAAATGCCTGGCACCAGTAATTGCCTTGTGCAGACAAAGAGGAATTCAAATACATCTCTACTTGGACGACTGCCTTATTCAAGCAGAGAACAAGGACATTCTACTAAAGTACCTGGCGTTTGTAAAAAGATTGCTAATTTGCCTAGGGTACACAGTAAACGAAAATAAATCAAAACTAGTACCCTCTCAAGAGATAATATTCCTGGGTGCAAGCTTAAATACAACTGCCCAGATGGATTATCTCACGCCAGACAAACAAAGGCAACTGACTTCTTACTTCGAAATGTTGGCAACAAAAACCCAGTTATCTGCAAGAAACATTCTGCAGGCTTTGGGCTTCATGGCATCCTGCATTCTGTTAATTCAATATGCAAGGCTGCATATGAGGAAACTTCAGTGGTATCTAAAAGTGTTTGGACTCAACATTGCCGCAGCCTGGAAAAACTAATTACCCTCATTCCCTGCCTGCAACAGGAGTTTCGATGGTGGGCACTGGCCTGTCACCACAACAAGGGACAGCCTTTCACTCTACCCATTGCCAGGCAGACAATAACAACAGATGCATCAGATTATGCCTGGGGGGGCACACATGGCAGGAAAATGTATTCAGGGCACATGGCCCACAAGCCAAATGCATCTTCATATCAATCTTAAAGAAATGCTGGCTGTCCAGAATGCCCTGGCAGCTTTCAAGGATCTGCTTCATCCAGGACAATTGCTGATAAAGACGGACAATACTACAGTCATGTGGTACATAAACAAGCAGGGAGGCACGCATTCCTACTCCCTCTGCAGACAAGCCATGATTTTGTGGAACACAGCATTGACTTATCAAGTGCACCTGCAAGCACAATTCCTGCCAGGAAAGACAAATACTCTGGCAGACGAACTAAGCAGAAACCTCATGGATCCTCACGAGTGGAAACTAGATCCACAAATCTTCAGCATAATAACAAGGAAATGGGGATGCCCAAACATAGATCTATTTGCCTCCCCCTCACAACTGCCAACTACAGAGATTTTGTACAAGAACTTACCACAAGCTAGCATGAAATGTGGATGGTCTATCATTCAGCTGGAAAACCCTTACAGTATATGCCTTTCCTCCACTACTTCTCCTCCTCAAGGTACTCCTAAAGGTCAGACAAGAGAAGCCAAAAATTATCCTGATTGCCCCACACTGGCCATGCCAGCACTGGTACCCAATCCTAAAGAGCTTGTCTCAAGGCCCAGCCTGGACATTACCTTAAATTCCTCATTTACTGACCCAATAAAACAACCAGATACTGCACAGCCAACTCAAAACCCTAAATCTGGCTGCATGGCGGATAATGTAACCATTCAGAACACACCTGTCTCCAAAGCAGTTATGGATGTTATTCTGGAGGCCAGGAGGCCCAGCACCAGAAAATCATATGCAGAAAAGTGGAAGAGATTCTGTGCTAGGAACCAGGCACATGGAATTGACATGCTTGTACCAAATATTCCTCAGATTTTACAATACCTAACTGAGATGCTGGACAAAGGCCTATCCTTTTCATCTATTAAGATCCATGCCTCTGCCATTTCAGCTCATTACAATGCGTACCCACCTATTTTTTTCACATCCACTACTAAGGCAGTACCTCAGAGGGGCCAAAAACAAAAGACCCCCAAGAAGAGCACCAATACCTGCATGGGACCTCAACTTTGTCTTGGAAAAACTCACACTGCCTCCTTTTGAGCCAGGCAGTACAGCAGAAGTAAAATTCTTATCATGGAAAACAGCTCTGCTCTTAGCAATAACTTCAGCAAGAAGAGTCTTAGAGTTACAGGCACTAATGGCGGTTGAACCTTTCATAATTTTCCATCCAGACAGGGTTTCTCTGAGGACAAACCCAACATTTATGCCTAAGGTAGTGTCCAGTGTGGCTCTTAATCAAACAGTTCATTTGCCTACCTTTTTATCCAAACCCACAGAATAAAGGGGAGAGACTTCTACATTCTTTGGACATACACAGACAGCTATGCTTCCACTTGGACAAAACTAAAGCTTTCAGAAAGTCTGAGCAACTCTTAGTGGCATATGCTGCAAGATCTCATGGAAAAGCTATCTCAAAGCAAACTGTTTCCAAATGGATAGCCAACTGCATTCGTTTCTGCTATTCTCAACATGGCAAATCAGTGCCTAAGGGTATCAGGCCACATTCAACCAGAGCAGCAGCCACTTCAGCAGCCTTCCTCAGAGGAGTACCAACCAAGGACATTTTGGAGGCTGCAACTTGAATTTCAATGCACACTTTTACACAGCACTACCACTTACCTCTTTACTCTAAATCCAGAGCAGGCTTCGCCACTGCAGTTCTGCATGGCCTCATAGCCACTCCTAATTCTATTTAGGCCCAGCCATCCAACCTCAGCTTTGGGATTCAACCCAAGTGTAATGACTGCAACAGTGAAACACAGTGAACAAAGTACAGTTGTGTAACTACCATAAATGTAGATGTTCGAGTGTATTCACTGTTGCAGTACAGGTTACCCTCCCACCATCCCCCTTTCTTTGCTGAGACTTATCTGTACTTCTCTATTCTTTACAACTTATGTGGTGTATTTGCTTATAGATGAAGATTATGTTTTATTTTACTGCATGCTGTTTTATTGGCATAATTTCTTAGCCTACCTTTTGGGGGGCACCTGACATCTGGGGCAAGAAAAACTGAAGAAAATGGCGCCGGCTGCATCTTTTATACCCCTGGCGCACTGACTTCAGGGAAGAGGCGACAGCAGCTGACGCCTGACCAAGACTTTGGAATTCAGGCCGACTGCGGGTAGCCTGCCAGCAGGATAACCCAAGTGTAATGACTGCAACAATGAATACACTTGAACATCTACATTTATGGTAGGTACACAACTGTACTTTGCCATGCTGGAATCTGCCTCTGCCACAGTCGCTAGTGTAGCACCCCAGACAGGGACTCAAACTCCCTCTTCATCTGGCGATGGGTCTTCAAAGGACAGATCTTCAGTCAACGAGTCTGACAAAGATAAGGAAAAGGAAAGGCGCAGAGAAGAAAGGGAGAAAAAGGACAGGCATCGTAAGAGATCCCAGACAGGGAGCTCTTTCTCAGCCCGCCATCTAAGACCATGAGGCCTGTTTCTCCTTGGCTCCAGTATCCTCATTTCTCTCCCGAGCCGTTGGAACATTCGGACCTGAGGCCCTCCACCCCACTGCGCAGACCAGCCAGATCTGAGTCGGTGGCCTCTTTGAGGTCGACTCAGAGCCTATTGGACATGGATATGGACAGGATGATGCGGAGATTTGTTCAGACCCAAATTCAGATGGGAGTCTTGCCAGGTGCCTCTCCCTCTGGAGGGGTGACCTCCATGCCTCTTTTCCTCCCCATCTCTCCTTCCCTGATTCATGCTTTGGCTTCGGGGCTCTTGGATCTGAGGTTTTTCAGAGCTGGCAGCTCGACGCCGACGGTTCCTCCAACCTAGACTCTAGCTGTTACCTTGAGTTCCTCAGATCCAACTTGTTCGGATCCGAGTGACTCTCAGAGCCGCGGACAGGGAGTCGGATCCAGGGGAATGGATTCTTCGGCTCCAACCCTTTCGGATCCGATCCGTTCCCTCAGACCTCAGGCTACCCTATCTTCAGCTCCAGTCCCCGCTTCGGACTTCTTCCTCGGCCTTCGAAGTGGTGGAGTGGGTTCTCTCCCAGGGATTGAGACCCCAGCCCATCCCCTCCCCTCGGATACCACCCAGGGCCCCCTTGATTTGGCGACTACTCCCTTCATCCTGTCTCAGGGACAGCCCGTGCCAGAGGATCCCCAGGTCATTTTCCCTGAGGAAACTCCTGAGGCTCGCGGATCCCCTTCTGAAAGTCCCACTGAAGAGGGTCACCATAAGCAGAAGTGCAAAAGGAGGCACTTGGAATCCCCCGAGTCCCTCACTACTGACACTGACTTAGATGAAGGAGAAGGTTCCCCCAGGTCACCTCCCGAAAACGTCTCCTTCGGAGAAATTATGGAGATCCTCCACCAGAGGGGAGGTTGGTCAGCCCCAAAACCTTCTGGGGATTAGTCAGTGTTCCTGGTGGCCTTTGGCATGAGCCCATCTACTTTCTGGGTGTCCCCACCAGCAGACCCTTTGGTGGACCTCATCACCATGAGGGCATGGAAGGAGCCCGACACTGTACAGCCCATCCCCAAATGCCCTGACAAAGTTTTATCTCCCCCTTCTGATAGACAATCCTGGTCAAAAGGAGTCCCATTTGATGCTATGTTGGTCGCAGCGGCCACAAAGAAGGAACTACCACAGGAGAGGTCCTTAGTCAACCCTCCAGAGAAGGAGTCCAGGTCGGTGGATAGGTGTGGGAAGTGCGTATACTCCTCAGTGACTTTTTCTATCCGTGCGCTGAATTATTTGGCGCACGTGATTCGTCTTCAGCGAGACCTTGCTTTGGAATTCGCTGAGTCACCCCCAGAGTCTTTATTGCCGCAGGGCAGACAGCTGTTCTCGGTGAAAATGTCTACTTTGAAGTCAGTCTCAAACACATCTATGCGGCTAATTTCCCATGCACGGAAGGAGCAGCTAGGGCGGCTGGGACAGGCATAGCCATGAGGCGTCATGCCTGGCTCAGATTATGTCAGTTTGCGGACCCTTTCAAGGCGTTGTTTATCAATGCTCCCTACGACGGTTTTTCCCTCTTTGGGAAGACAGTACGTGACACACTTGTCCAGAGCGTAAAGGATGGGAAGACTTTGTCTGCCGTCGGAGTCCGCTTCTCTAACCCTCAGCGGTCCTTCTCTAGGAATCAAAGAGGGCAGAAGAAGATGTGGTTCTGAAAATCTCAGTTTTCCCGGGATTCTCAGGACAGCTATTCCCCCAGAGGCAGAGGGGGACAGGATCGACACTGACCCAGAGGTAGAGGGGGTCCCAGGAATTTTGGGTCTAGGGAACCCTTCTCTGATAGACCCAGTCAGCAGCCCTGAGGGGTTGCCCGACTGTCCTACTCTGGAGGCAGTCGAGGGACAATTGTCCTTACACCCAGTGGCATGGGAGTCCATTATGACAGATCACTGGGTTCTTCAGATAATATCCAGAGGCTACTCTATTCCTTTCGTTGCCCCTCCAAATATTACAAAACACCTCCTGGATGTTCCACCCGCTCACAGGGAGGCCGCAGCTGTAGAGGTTTCAAAGCTGCTTTTCAAACGAGCCATCGAAAAGGTCCTCCCCGATCAGTCTGGATTAGGCATCTACTCAAGGTTATGTTTGGTGCCAAAAAAGACGGGGGACCTCAGGCCCATTCTAGACCTGTCAACATTAAACCTGTCGGTAGCCAAACAGAAATTCTGGATGGTCACCCTACAGTCCATTCTACTTTATCTCCGAGAGTGCGACTGGATGTGCTCGTTAGACCTTCAGGATGCTTATTACCACATCAAAATACACAGAAGCTCCAGGAGGTTTCTGCGCTTCCAGCTGGGTGCCAGTCATTTTCAGTTCAGAGCCCTACCCTTTGGTCTCACCACAGCCCCCAGGGTGTTCACCAAGGTAATGGCAGTTGTAGCGGCTCACCTGAGGCTTTAGGGTATTCAAGTGTTTCCATACCTGGACGACTGGCTCTTCACTGCGCCCAATAAGCATCATTTGTGTCTGGTCCAAGATTATTTCATTTGGTTAGCAGACCTACTGGGAATTACAGTCAATGTTCACAAATCCCATTTGCAACCAGTACAAATTCTAGACTTCATTGGGGCACGGTTAAACACTTTGCAGATGAAGGTATTCCTAACTCCAGACATGATTCTACATCTCAGGTGCCACATAGCTCAGATAGCGAACTCCAAGTTTTCAAAGGCGAGCAAGGTGCTCTGGGCTCTGGGCTCCATGACTGCTGCCATATCTATTCTCCCTTATGCGCGCCTTCACATGCAGGTTCTTCAATGGACTCTGGCTGATGTTCATCGTGCATACAGCTGCAGTCATAACAGATGGGTTCTCCTGCCGTCAGGCGGGTCCTCGGTCGGCCGAATTCCAAAGTCTAGGTCCGGCATCGGTTGTTGTCGCTTCTTCCCTGACGTCAGTGCGATAGGGGTATAAAGGAACCAGCCGACGCCATTTTCTTCAGTCTTTCTTCCCGCGCGGTGCCCGAAGCAGAAGCAGTTCGCAAGTGCCGGTCGGCCAGCTCCTGAGATTACAAAAATTTTGAAACCGAAGTCTTCTTGAAAGCTAAGTACCCCATTGGGAAAACTTTTCTTGCCTCAGACCGATGTCAGACAAAGTTAATAATTGTATTTCTTGTGGGAAGCAAATACCGCATAAGGCTTTCCATTCCCTCTGTATACCTTGTTTAGGCCCAGACCACGACGTCTCGGTCTGTCGCTTTTGTGCTACATTCAACAAACGCACCATTAAGCGTCGGGCAGAGTTCGCCCAGCATTATTTTGGGAAAACATTTAACTATATTATGTCGTCGGATACTCTGACTCCAGTTTTGTCTAAAAAACGCAAAGATAAGGACCGACACACTAGGTCCGCGGCCTCTACCGACACCACGCCAAAGCCGACTACACGTGGTCCGGTTCTCAGCGAGGTGCCTACGCAGCCCCTGACTACCAACGACACTTCTTTGGCGGTGTCTCCTGTGCCCGAGGTCGCAGGCTCCTCGGCCCACACCCCGACTACAGATACCGAAGCCACTCTTGGCGTTGAAACTCAAAATGTGGACAGGTCCACCTCCACTCAAGGTGTCTTCAGACCTTCCTCTTCTTTCTCCATCAAGGCTTTCACTAAGTCTAAAGCTACCATGCACTCTAAGAGACAAGCTACACAGGGCCCATCTCCAGGCCCCATGCCTAAAAAACAGATGCTTAAAATGGCTGAGGATTTAATTACTCTTATCAGAGGTTCTCAACCCCCACCGGACAAAAGGCCCAGAGTGGAGGAAGATTCCCCCTCCTCTGATCAGGGCTCCATTATTTCAGAGCACTCCGATGATCAGGAACATTCTTACTCCCCTTTTGAAGACTCTGATGCCGAGGAGTCCATCCCTTCTGTATCCCCCCCAGAGGATTACTCATTTGGGGAAACTTTGCATACCTTAAGGGAACACTTCCACTGGGAAGGCCAAGATTATTCAGATTCCAAGAAAAAGCTTAGGGAATTTCTCTTGCTACCTCAGCACAGGCCTCTGGCTATACCTCCTGTCTTGGACATCCTAGAGGATGTTTACTCGTAGGCCTGCCTTAACCCGGACTCTCTGCCTCCAGCTCCAGTTAAGCCTGACAGGTACTACAGGGTTCCTGACTCACACCAATTTCTATACAAAAGCCATGCTGCTGACCCAGAAACCATCTCACAGGGCCCCAAGGGAGTTAAGGCCTCCACTGCTAAAAATCCATTACCTTCCGAGAGAGATTCCAGATCCTTAGAAAGGTGGGGAAAAAGGTATATACCTCGGCTACCTTAACCATGAGGGCCTTAAACTGTCAGTTCCATATGCTAAAATACCAACAGTTTTTGTTATCACAATTGAAAAGTAAAATGTCACAACCTGAACAACCAGACTTGAAGGAGTTGCAGGATTTGATGCATAGTGCAGAACAAGTGGGTAAGCATACCTTACAATGTGGTTTTGATGCTCTAGAGGCCTCATGTAGAGCTGCTGTTACAGGATCAGTCATACGTAGACATGCCTGGCTCAAGGAACAAGCCTTGCCTGATCATGTCAAAGCTAAATTACTAGACTCCCCTCTTCAAAAGGATGTACTATTTGGTGCTAATGCTGAGGAGGTATTAAGGAAAATGGAGGAAAAGGCTAAATCAATGCAAACTGTGAAAGCTTTTCTACAGGTACAACCCCCACATTTCAGTAGAAATTGGCCTTCCAAAAATTGGTCCTTTCCTGCCACGGACAGACCCCAAAGAGTTAGATACAGGCGCCCGAGGGGCAGAGGACAATCCCAAGGATCGTTTAGAGGCAGACAATGGCAAGCTCCTACACAAAGAGGTGGTGAGGATAACTCGCAATCTTTCAGAAAGCGAACCCAATGACTTTCCCCTTTGCATGCCAAGCAAGTCTCAAATGGCAGCCCCCTTAGGAGGAAAGCTGGCATTATTTTCAAAAAATTGGCATATTGTCACAAAGGACAAATGGATCCTGGATATTATAAACAGAGGCTACAAATTCCATTTTCACACCCTTCCAAAAATGAGAGGCATGCCAAACCTGCCACACAATCAAAGGGCAGAGGCACAAAGGCAAATTGCAGATCTCATAAACATGAAAGCTATTCAAGAGGTACCTACGCACGAACAAGTTCAAGGTTTTTATTCCAGGCTATTTCTGGTACCAAGGAAGGGAAAAAATTGGAGACCTATTTTGGACCTATCCATCCTAAACACATTTCTACTCATACCAAAATTCAAGATGCTCACTCTACAGCAACTTCTTCCCATGCTGGGCAAGGAGTCTTGGCTGGTAACATTGGACCTCAATGAGGCATACCTGCATGTCCCAATCAGACAAAATTGCAGAAGATACCTCAGATTTCTTGCAGGTTCAACCCATTATCAATTCTCTGCATTGCCCTTTGGCTTATCTACTGCGCCCAGAGTATTCACGAAATGCCTGGCATCAGTAATTGCCTACTGCAGACTTCAAGGGATACAAATATACCCCTATTTGGACGACTGCCTGATCCAAGCGGACAGCAAGCACATTCTTCTGAAACATCTAGCTTATGTAATAATGTTGTTGAACTCTCTTGGATACACAGTCAACAAAAAGAAATCAAGGCTAATACCCTCTCGGAAGATAATTTTCCTGGGTGCCAACTTGGACACAAACACCCAGATGGCCTACCTAATGCCAGAGAAGCAGGGGCAACAAATTCAATACTTCAGAGCACTAGCAAATTGCACCAGGCTGACTGCAAGGAAAATCCTGCAGGCTCTGGGATTCATGGCATCTTGCATCTTACTAATCCCATGTGCAAAGCTACATATGAGGAAACTACAATGGTACCTGAAAAACATATGGTCTCAACACAGCCACAGTTTGGAAACAATAATACCACTAATTCCATGTCTGCAAAAGGAATTTCTGTGGTGGGCTCAAGCATGCCAAACAAACACAGGTCTTCCATTCAGCAAGCCTCAAGCAAATCAAGTCATCACAACAGACGCCTCGGACTACGCCTGGGGTGCGCACATGACAGATCGGTGCATTCAGGGCAAATGGTCCCAAAAAGAAAAGCACCTTCACATCAATCAAAAGGAAATGCTAGCAGTAATAAATGCTATTATAGCTTTCAAGGACCTTCTACAACCAGGTCAACTATTGATAAGAACGGACAACACCACAGTTATGTGGTACATAAACAAACAGGGAGGAACACATTCTTACCCCCTATGCAGACTGGCCATGTCACTTTGGAACATGGCCATGGACTTACAAATGGAACTACAAGCACAGTACTTGCCAGGCAAGGAAAACACGCTGGCAGACAACCTAAGCAGGAATATGACAGATCCACACGAATGGAAATTGCATCCAAAAGTTTTTACAGAAATAAATCCAAGAATGGGGAAGGCCAGACATAGATCTCTTTGCCTCCCACAAAAATCACCAATTGACAAAATTCTGCTCAAGGATTTTCCATCCAAAGGCCTGGAGAGTGGACGCTCTCTCTTTCAGTTGGACATCAATGACAGTTTATGCCTTCCCACCTCTTCCTCTGCTGCCCAAAGTTCTATTGAAAACCAGAGCAGACAGACCAAAGATGATTCTCATTGCTCCGGACTGGCCAAGGCAACACTGGTACCCACTCCTGAGGAGCCTGACATATTCCCCACCATGGACCCTGCCTCTAATGCCTCTTCTTCTGACTCAGCACAACTTCAAAACTCTTCACAGCCAGCTAAAAACACTCAATCTAGCCGCATGGAAGATTCCTTAGCATCACAACAGACCCTACTCTCCAAGGAGGTGCAGGATGTCATTTTGGAGGCCAGAAGGCCATCAACTAGAAAAGCTTACTCTGCAAAATGGAAACGGTTTTGTGTCTGGAATGAGAAAAAGGGCCAGGATCCTGGAAAACTGAATTTACCTCAAATACTACAGTATTTGGCTGAGCTGCTAAGCAGTGGACTTTCATTCTCCTCCATCAAAATCCATGCCTCAGCCATTTCTGCAGAATACAATACTGATCCACCTTTATTCTTTTACCCTCTCTTAAGACAGTTCCTCAGAGGGGCTAAGAATCTAAGACCTCCAAGGAAACAGCCAATACCTGCTTGGGATCTTAATTTAATTCTGGAAAAACTGACCTTGCCTCCCTTTGAGCCAGCTGCCTCATCAGATTTGCAATATTTGTCCTGGAAAACAGCTTTCCTTCTGGCTATCACCTCAGCTCGTAGAGTTTCAGAACTACAGGCTCTCATGGCTGTGCAGCCTTTTATCTTCCATCAGGACAGAGTTTCCTTACGAACCAACCCGTCCTTTATGCCTAGAGTGGTATCCAGGGTAGTTTTAAATCAGGCCATACATTTACCTACTTTTTATCCTAATCCTCAAAACAAAGGGGAGAGATTACTACATTCCTTGGACATCCACAGACAGCTGTGGTATTATTTGGACAGAACAAAGCCTTTCAGAAAATCAGAGCAGCTCTTTGTGTCCTATGCTGTAGGAGCTCAAGGAAAGCCAATTTCCAAACAGACAATCTCAAAATGGATAGCCAACTGCATACGCTTTTGCTATTCCTTTCATGGCAAAACTGTACCTACAGGCATTAGATCTCATTCCACCAGGGCCACAGCCACCTCTGCAGCTTTCCTCAGAGGAGTTCCTACCAAAGATATTTTGGAAGCAGCCACTTGGAGTTCTGTGCATACCTTCTCCAAGCACTACAACCTACCATTATACTCCAAAACTAGAGCAGGCTTTGCCACTGCAGTCTTGCAGGGCATTTTGGCACCTCCTAGTTCCACCTAGTGCCTACCACCCCTTTCGTAGCTTTGGGATTCTACCCATCTGTTATGACTGCAGCTGTATGCACGATGAACATAGTACAGTTTTGTACCTACCATAAATGTAGATGTTAGAGGTAATACAGCTGCAGTCCAGGTTTCCCTCCCTCCTTCCCCTCTTGGGACAGGCCTATAGGCTAACACATCCTCATACAACCTGATTGGGGTATTCATTTATGATGTATTTGATTGTAACTACTGTATTTTGATTATATTGCACTGCATTATTACACCAATTTATGTATTGCCTTCCTTCTGGGGGCACCTGACATCTGGGGCAAGAAAAACTGAAGAAAATGGCGTCGGCTGGTTCCTTTATACCCCTGTCGCACTGACGTCGGGGAAGAAGCAACGACAAACGACGCTGGACCTAGACTTTGGAATTTGGCCGACCGAGGACCCGCCTGACGGTAGGAGAACCCATCTGTTATGACTGCAGCTGTATTAGCACTCGAACATCTACATTTATGGTAGGTACAAAACTGTACTTTCAGTGGTCTTGGCTAGACCTACCCATGGAATTTCCGATCAAGATCAGTCACGTTTGCAGGACATCTCTTCTTTGGTGGTTAACTTCACGGAAATATCAAAAGGCCGCCCATTTGCGTCACCCCCAGTCCAAACCACAGTGACCACGGATGCCTCCCGACTCGGGTGGGGGGGACACTGTTCGGGAAGAACAGTCCAAGGCATGTGGTCCCAGACAGAGACCAATTTGCACATAAATATTCTAGAGATGAGGGCAGTGCTTTTAGTGTTGGAAGCTTTTCACACAGTCCTCCCTCTTGGATTAATTGCAATTCAGTCAGACAACATGTCGGTCATCTGGTATATCAACAAGCAGGGGGGGAACCAGATCCTACCCTCTATGTCACGAGGCCATGAGAGTGTGGGAATGGGCGATTTCCACCGGTCGGTTTCTGATAGCAACGCACATCCCGGGGCGCTCCAACATTTTAGCGGACAGATTGAGCTGGGCCATTCTGATGCCTTACGAGTGGTCTCAGAAACAGTCAGTAGCGGAGGAGATTTTCCTTGCATGGGGTCAGCCTTGCTGCGATCTCTTCGCATCTCCTTCCAACGCGAAGTGCGTCGAGATGTTCATCGTGTTTCATTGTTGCAGTCATGACTGTAGGGTTCTCCCTTGCCGGCAGGCAGCCCTTGGTCGGCCAGAATCCCAAAGTCTGGGTCCGTTGTCGGCTGTTCAACCATGCTCCCTGACATCAGAGCACCAGGAGTACAAAGCTGACAGCCGACGCCATCTTCTCCAGTCTTTCTTGCCGTGCGGTGATAGCAGTTCGCAAGTGCCGGTCGGCTGACTCCTGACAAATTTTTCTGATATACTTCGGTCCGAAGACTTTCTTCTCCACTCAAAGCTAAGTACCCCATTGGGGAAACTTTTTCTTGCTCCACTCCAATGTCAGAAAAAGTTAATAATTGTATTTCATGTGGGAAGCAAATACCTCATAAGGACTTTTATTCTTACTGTATTCCTTGCTTAGGCCCTGACCACGACGTAGCTAGTTGTCGGTTTTGTGCTAGATTCAATCAACGTACTATTAAGCGAAGGTACAATTTTGCTTTTCATTACTTCGGTAGGTGCTTTAACTACAAAATATCGTCGGATACGGTCCCGGCTACCGGAGTTCACAAACGTCGCAAGGATAAAGACAGGCCTCCGAGGTCCAAATCTGATGATAGTGCACAAGCGGAGCCAGCTTCAGGTTCTGCCGTCATCAGTGAGGCGCTTTTGCAGCCCCTGTCGTTGACCATTTCAGAACCGACGGCCGAAACGGACTCTCATGAGGAGCCAACCATGCCTTTAATTACTTCTGTTGCAGGACCTTCGGACAATGCTCCTTCGGATGGGTCCAGAGCCGCTGTGCAGGTACCGGCTTCCGAAGGGGTTTTCAGGCCTACTCAGCTACTAGTAAAGGCAAAGACAAAGGCAAAGACACCTTCTAAATCAAAGACTACAACACAGGCCTCTTCTGAACCGGCTTCCAAGTCACAGAAACAGTTACTCAAGATGGCGGAGGATTTACTTACTATGATTAGGGGTTCACATCCCCCTCCAGATAAAAGGCCAAGGCAGGATGTTTATTATGATTCCTCTGATCAGGCTTCTCTTTCCTCAGTTTCTTCTTCTGATCAGGAATATTCTTTCCCTCCTTATGAGGATTCTAATGCTGAAGAATCCATTCCTTCAGCTTCTCCCCCTGAGGATTTCTCTTTTGGGGAAACTTTGCATGAAATGAAGGAACATTTCCACTGGGAAGGACAGGAGTATTCGGAATCCAAGAAAAGACTGAGGGATTTTCTTCTTCTTCCCCAACATAGACCCCTGGCTATTCCTCCTGTTTTGGATATTGTGGATGATGCCTTTTCGGAGGCTAACTTAACCCCTGACTCTTTTCCTCCTGCTCCTGTTAAGCCTGATAGATATTACAGGGTTCCTGATTCCCATCAGTTTTTATACAAGAACCCTTCTGCTGACCCTGAAACCATTTCTCAGGGTCCTAAGGGAGTTAAGTCCGCTTCTGCCAAAAATCCCATTCCTACTGAAAAGGATTCTCGATCCTTAGAAAGATGGGGCAAAAAGGTGTACACTTCTGCTACTTTGTCCATTAGGGCTTTAAACTGTCAGTTTCATATGCTAAAATACAAGGAATTTCTCTTATCTGTCTTAAAACAAAAGCTTACTTCCATTTCTGCCTGTGCAGATGATAAGGAATTACATGACTTATTGCATGCCACTGAACAGGTTGGGAAGCATGGTTTACACTGTGGATTTGATGCCTTGGAGGCTTCTTGTAGGTCTGCGGCCTCTGGCACAGTCATTAGAAGGCATGCATGGCTAAAGGAACAAAATTTGCCTGAACAAGTAAAGGCTAAATTATTGGATGCTCCTGTTCAGCATAATGTTTTGTTTGGATCAAAAGCTGAAGAGGTGATTAAAAAGATGGAGGATAAGGCGAAATCCATGCAAACAATTAAAGATTTCTTACAAGTACAGCCACCTAGATTTAGCAGGAATTGGCCTTCAAAAATTGGTCCTTTCCCACTTCAGACAGGCCTCAGAGGGGTAGATATAGACGCTCCAGAGGAAGGCCTCAAACACAAGCTGCTTATAGACCAAGACAGTGGACTGCTTCCACCCCTAGGGAGGAGAGGACAGGTCACAATCTCAAAGGAAACAAACTCAATGACTCCCTCTGTTGGGCTACAGGAACTTCTTGCCTGGAAGCCCCTCTCGGAGGAAAACTCTCTTTTTTATCAAAATTGGACTCAAATAACCCAAGACAAGTGGGTTTTGGATGTGGTTTTAAGAGGTTACAAATTCCATTTTCATACCTTGCCAAGGCCAAGCGGATGGCGAGACCTTCCAAAACATCAATGGACGGAGGCCTTAAACCAGGTGGAAGCTCTTTTGGCTATGAATGCCATAGAACTGGTTCCTCTTTCAGAGATGGGAAAAGGTTTTTACTCAAGACTCTTTTTAGTCCCAAGGAAGCAAAACTCATGGAGACCCATTTTGGATCTGTCGGTCTTGAACACCTTTCTAGAGATTCCAAAATTCAAGATGCTTACTCTACAGCAGCTACTTCCAATGCTGTCCAAAGATGCTTGGATGGTAACTTTGGATTTAAAGGAGGCATATTTACACATTCCCATCAGGCAGGAACGCAGAAAATAACTCGGGTTCAAGGCCGGATCGAGGCACTTTCAATTCTCTGCGCTGCCCTTTGGATTGTCTACTGCGCCCAGGGTCTTCACCAAATGCCTGGCTCCAGTAGTAGCTTACTGCAGACTCAAGGGAATTCAAATTTACCCTTATCTGGACGATTGTCTAATTCAGGCAGACAGCAAGGATGTCTTACTCCAGCATCTAGAATTTGTACAGAACCTCCTCAAGTTCCTGGGATTCTGTGTAAACATAAAAAAGTCAAATTTGACACCATCACAACAGTTAACTTTTTTGGGTGCACTTCTAAACACCACAACCCAGATGGCATTTCTGACATCCGAAAAACAATTACAGCTGGCTTCAACTTTCAGAACCTTGGCAACTTTAACTCAACTATCTGCAAGGAAATTCCTGCAGGCTTTGGGTTACATGGCCTCCTGCATCCTTCTCGTACCATATGCAAGACTACACATGAGGAAAATACAGTGGTACCTAAAAAGTGTATGGTCTCAGCATTGCCACAGTTTAGACATACTGATCTCCGTCCTTCCTTGCCTTCAAAAGGAATTACTTTGGTGGTCGAGGGCATGTGTTCTAAACAAAGGGAATCCCTCCCGTGTGCCTCCTGCCACTCAAATTCTAACCACGGACGCCTCGGATTATGCTTGGGGAGCCCATTTTCAGGGCAGTTGTCTGCAGGGCCTTTGGACAAAGGATCAGAAGCACCTGCATATCAACTTAAAGGAAATGTTAGCCGTTCAGAAAGCTCTGTTGGCCTTCAGGAATCTTTTGCAACCAGGACAACTGCTAATACGGACAGACAACACCACAGTTATGTGGTACATAAACAAGCAAGGGGGATCTCATTCCTACCCCCTTTGCCGACTTGCCATGGATCTATGGAACACAGCTCTAGCTTGTAATCTGGATCTTCAAGCTCAGTTTCTACCAGGGGAAACAAAACTTCCTGGCAGACAGTCTGAGCAGAAACCTTTCGGATCCACATGAGTGGATGCTGGACACCAAAATATTCAGGATGATAGCAGTCTGGGGATGTCCTCACATAGACCTCTTTGCATCCCATCTCAATCATCAATTACAGAATTTTTGCACTAGGACTTTCCACAGAGAAGCTTGGAAAGTGGATGCCCTGTCATTCAGTTGGAGGAACCTCTCGGGATATGCCTTTCCACCTCTTACTCTTCTTCCACAGGTTTTATTGAAGATAAAACAGGACAAGCCCAAGATGATTATCTTGATGGCTCCAAATTGGCCTCGACAGTTTTGGTATCCAAATCTAAAAAACCTATGCCTGGAGCCCCCTTGGGTTTTACCTCAGTCTTCGAACCTTCTGTCCCAACATCAGGGTCAGGTTCTACACTCTCATGTCAGAACTCTCAGCCTGGCGGCCTGGTTTAACCCAGGGCCTTTGATTTCTCCTTTACTACCCAAGCAGGTTATGGATGTCATTTTAGAAGCCAGACGTCCTAGCACTAGAAGATCTTATGCAGGAAAATGGAAAAGATTTTGTTCCTGGATGCAGGCTCAGGATTCTGATCCTCTTCTTCCTAACATTACTTTAATTTTACTTTACTTGACAGATCTCATGCATAAGGGTCTCTCTTTCTCTTCCATTAAGATACATGCCTCTGCTATTTCTGCTCATTATAATACAGATCCTCCCATCTTTTCCCACCAGCTCATGAAACAGTTTCTCAGAGGAGCTAAGAACGTAAGACCTCCTAGATCTCCTCCCATTCCTGCTTGGGATCTCAACTATGTTTTGGAAAAACTAACCTTGCCTCCTTTTGAGCCTTCTGCCTCTTCTGACATCAAGTTTTTATCTTGGAAGACAGCTATCCTGTTAGCCCTAACCTCTGCCAGGAGAGTTTCAGAGTTACAAGCTCTTATGGCTGTGGAACCTTATATTATTTTTCATCAAGACAGGGTATCTTTGAGGACTAATCCTACCTCCGTGCCTAAGGTGGTTTCCAAAGTGGCTTTAAATCAAACTATCCACTTGCCAACCTTTTTCCCCTCTCCTCAAAATAAAGGGGAAAGGATCTTACATTCCTTGGATGTACACTGACAACTACGTTTTTACCTGAACAGAACCAAGGACATCAGAAAATCAGAACAATTGTTTTCTTATGCTTCAAGTTCCCAAGGTAAAGCCATTTCAAAACAGACCATTTCTAAATAGATTGCTCATGGAATCAGATTTTGTTATTCTCACCATGGAAAGCAAATCCCAGGGAGTATATGGACTCATTCCACCAGAGCTGCTGCCACTTCTGAGGCCTTCATCAGGGGAGTTCCTACCGAAGACATTTTGGAAGCTGCAACTTGGAGTTCAGTGTATACTTTTTCTAAGCACTACAATCTACCTCTCTACTCTAAGTCTATGGCAGGCTTTGCCTCTGCAGTCTTGCAGGGCCTTTTAGCCGCCCCTTCCTCTTTATGACCACCTCCCTTTCTTTCAGCTTTGGGATTCTTCCCTACAGTCAGGACTGCAACAGTGAAACACGATGAACATAGTACAGTTGTGTACACCTACCATAAATGTAGATGTTCGAGTGTCTTCACTGTTGCAGTCTGGGTTTCCCTCCCTCCTGTCCCCTCTTATTTTTGCTTTTGTGTATTTCCTTTTTTCACCATTCTTCTGTGGTGTATTTGCAAAGGTTATGGGACCTTTTTCATTTTGGGACTCCTGACATCTGGGGCAAGAAAAACTGGGGAAGATGGCGTCGGCTGTCAGCTTTGTACTCCTGGCGCTCTGACGTCAGGGAGCATGGTTGAACAGCTGACGCCGGACCCAGACTTTGGGATTCTGGCCGACCAAGGGCTGCCTGCCGGCAGGGGAGAACCCTACAGTCATGACTGCAACAGTGAAGACACTCGAACATCTACATTTATGGTAGGTGTACACAACTGTACTTTCTTCGCTCTGATTCCCCTCACCAGGGGAAGTCCCCAGAGATGCTCTAGTCCATGCTTGGCCCCCCGGGCTTCTGTATGCTTATCCATCTTTACCTCTCATTCCGAAGTTTCTTCAGAAAGCTTACCGACTATGGTGCAAAGTGATCCTCATTGTCCCGTTCTGGCCTCATCAGGTTTGGTCCCCATTCCTTTGGTCTCATCTCTTAGCTCCCCCTTGGGTTCTGGATCCCTGCCCGGATCAAATTTCCCATCCGTCGGGGACACGTCTGCCCGATCTGGGCAGCCTCAAGCTAACAGCTTGGTTGCACCAGTTCCGTTAGTTGCCAGGACACCCGGTCTTTCATCCCAGGTAAAATCCATTCTGGTGGCCTCTCTTAAAGACTCCACTAGGAAACTTTATTGCAGTAAATGGAAGCGCTTTTCCATTTGGGCCTCACAGAGAAAAATAGATCCCTTTACAGCCCCTGTTCCAGCGGTGTTGGACTTCCTGTCTGGTAACTTTCAGCAAGGAGCTAGTTCCTCCACAGTGAAAGTACAATTGGCAGCCATTTCCAGTTTTCACGTTGGTGAAGACAACATGGCCTTAGCCTCCTTTAGGCTGTGTAAGGCTTTCCTTAAAGGTACTTTTCTGCTACGGCCCCCTGTCAAGGATTCTGTACCTCCTTGGGACCTTACTTTTGTTTTACAGGCATTGGTGGCCCCTCCTTTCGAACCTGCAGCTTCGGTGGACTTAAAATTTTTGTCCTGGAAGACAGCTTTCCTAGTCGCCATCACATCGTCTCCCTCTGTACTTACCCCTCCTTCTTACCTAAAGAGGCATCTGAAGCAGACATAAACCAGTTCATTAATCTGCCCATTTTCTTTCCCAACTTCCAAAATAAAGGTGAATACAAACTCCATTTGTTAATGTTCATAGACAACTTCGTTTTTATCTTCATAGAACGAAGTCTTTCCGCAAGACTGACCACTTGTTTGTTTCCTTTTCCAAAGCATTTATGGGGAAAGCTATTTCTAAAGTTTCTTTAGCCAGATGGATCACTGTCTGCATTTCACATGCCTACAAAGCAAAAGGTTTATCTCCTCCTGGTATAGTTAAGGCTCACTCTACCAGGTCCATAGTGACTTCCGCTGCTTTTTGGTCCAGGGTACCTTTGGATGATATTTGTACAGCAGCGACATGGGCCAATTCACATACCTTCATTTCCCATTACAAATTGGATCTGATTTCGAGGGGTAGAGCATCCTTTGGCTCTGCGGTGCTCAGGAATATCCTTCCGTAAGGGCCTCCCAGGATCGGAGTAGCTGGGGACTCTGTCCCACAGGTTGCAGATAAAATTAAGTTAACTACTTCAGATAAAGAAGTTATGTACTCACCATAATGTTCCATCTGAGTAGTTATACTTCATTTTTCTGCAACATTCCCTCCCTCCATCCCCTGGACCTTATCCTGTTTTCAGATTTGGTTTATTGGGTTGAGTTGCATATATATTGTTAGTTGCAGCAAACTCGATTTGAGGGAAGATAGGAGATGGTTGGGCATTATGGGTAAGGGGAGGAGCTCGGAGCTTGGAGCAGATGCTAGAAAAAAAGTTGCCGGCTCGGATTCGATTCGGATCTGTATACCCACAGGTTGCAGAAAAATGAAGTATAACTACTCAGATGGAATGTTATGGTGAATACATAACTTCTTTTTTTTTTTTTTTACAAGGGTGAATGTCTAGAATAATACCCTTCATTTTAAACTGTAGCAAACTGCGTACTACAAGTGAAGGAAACAGTTGCTATAGTTTATATCCAGAGCTTATCTAAACAATCCTATCTCGGTTTGTGATTTATTGATCTTTACTGTTAAAAAGAAGTAAGACTACGAGTGATAGTGATGTAAAGGAATTACAGCTTTTGTGTAACTTTCAGAACTTGTTTTACTGTACTGTACTTTAGTATTTAGTTGTATATTGCTTGTGTGATTTTTTTCGTATAGAATTTGATTTACGTTCTCTCAGATTTCTGTGGTTACTGATTTTGATTCTTTCCTTTTATAATTTTTATCCATTTGAAGCTGAATATTTCTTAAATGAGTATGCCATTAATGATTTGCTGAAGCACAGTGTCTTGTAGTGTAATAAATGCTGTGTATATTTAAAGTAACACCTGATAACACTGGTTCGTAGGTGAGTACTAGGATAATGGCCCTAGAGCCAACACAAGCCTAGCCCAAGAATATTCCCAGTCGTCCTGTTGCCGGAGGTTAGTCCTGTGACCCTCTCGAGCAAGGCTGTTGAGGTGATCCCCGGGGTGAATTTCCTGTTACCAATCCACTCGTCAAGATTTTTCTTGAAGAGGGTTAGTGAAGTGCTTTGCTTGACACGAATGGGGAGTTTATTCCAGAGTGTGAGATGTCTCTGGGTTAGGAACCTGCCCCTCCAGCTGGTTTTGTTTATTGTGGTGATGAGGTTAAGCTCTTTGAAGTGTGTGATCTGTATTGCTCATGTAAAAAGATGGATGATTTTCTTATTAGACATAAGTCTAGACTTACTGACAATGATTGCACTTGTGCAATTCACGGCTTGGAGAACTGTTGTTACATATATTAATGACTGAACTGGTGAAATAAATAATGTTAGGCAAACAGCAAATAGAACACATTTAGGAAATTACGTGTCTATTGTCTGTAAAGATTATTCAACCCCTATGAAGCAAGATGATGCCCCTGACAACTTTGGATGTCTGGATACAAGTTTTCAGCAATCTGAGTATTCAAAGTATTTAGAAGGAAACAAAAAAAAAAAGAAAGGAAGGATGTTCACAACAAATAAGGAAGAAAAACTGATAAAAGTCTGTAAAGTACAGAGAATACACCCCAAAAAGGATACTGCTTTGTCATGTAACACATCGATTACAGGAGATGATATTTATCTATCAGAAAACCTTCAGTATACAGAAAAAAGCATCATTTTTCCGAACGAGAAGGTAAAAAAAAGAGGCAGAGGGCAGAAAGGGAAAACATCAAAACTGAACATGAAATGATTGAAGAACCTTACTGTAAGAAAAAAGAAGAGAAAGTCATATGTTGACTACATGGCTCAAGTTGTGGATCTACAAAATCAGCTGGATGTAAATTATATGCTTGCAAATTTAATATGAAATGAAAACAGTAGGATTAATAAAATTCATGGTGATGAAGATCATTCCTTTGTAACAACTGATAGAGTAGATATTACTATTTTAGAAATTGAAGATTCTTCAGATCTGGTCAGATTTGACATTTTTGTAATTGGAGATTCTGTTATTAGAGGAACTTGATACTTAGATATGCAGAGAAGATAATGAACATTGAATAGTGTTATGCTTGCAAGGAGCAAAAATAGAAGGTGTGAAACAGGCCTTGGAACCCATTAATATAAGGAAGTAGGGATCTGTTTTCATTCATGTCAGTTCAAATAATTTCATCTACAAGGACTCTCCGACTGTTGGTAGGGAACTTAGTGTCTTAGTGTAGCTTGTGCTGGTGTTAGAACTTATTTTTCACAACTCACATATAGAAAGGATAGTCAGGTCACTGTGATTGAAAATATTGTTTGGATAAATTCCTATGCGGGAAAAATGTCCCATTTTAAAAAATGGAAATGTTTAGAGCATCCCAGCCTAGTTTTGGGCACAAGTGTTCAGACAGGATGGCGTGCATTTGTCAAGGTCAGGGAAGAGAATTTTTGCAGCAGTTATTTTGCAATATTTGACAAACACCAGGCATGATTTAACAGTTCACAAATAACATTTGATGCATCTCTAATGGTTGTTAATGCTAGGAGCATTAATAGTAAATTTTTTTTTATTAGAAAATTTGCTACGTTTCTACAAGATTGGGTCTGTTGTTTGTGAAACATGGTTAAAAAAGAATGATTGGAAACCAGATCTGCCAGGGTATAAATGTTTTTACTGTAACAGACATTCTAACAAAAATCAGGTGGAGATTCTATGATAGTGGTTAAAGATAGTTATGAGACCTGTGATTATTACATGTGGGGGTCCCAAGCCTCAGGACGTTCCTCAGGGACCCCCCCTTCCGAAAACTTCCCCAGATTATCCCACTGAGGGATTCCCTCAGAAGAGGACTTGTAAAAGGAAAGATCCAGACTCCCCAGAGGAGTTGGTCACTTCAGATACTGATCTCGAGGAAGCCGAAAGGTCCCCATGGTCACCTCCTGAAGATGTCTAATTTGGAAGCATCTTGGAAATGCTTAAACAGAGAGGTGACTGACAGTCCAGCTCCCCTTCGACAGAGGAATCAGTATACCAGAAGGCTTTCGGGTCCTGCCCTTCCACTTCATGGGTGACCCCTCCTTCCAATGAGCTTATTGATTTAATCCCTCGGAAGGCTTGAGAGACCTCAAATGCCATAGAGCGTATTCCTAGAAGGCCAAATAAATATATCACATCACCATCTGACAAGAAATTTCATTCAAAAGGGGTAGCTGTGGATGCAAAGGTCATGGTGGTGGCCACCAAAAAGGTACTCTGTGAGACTAGTTCCACTATCTGTCCTCCTAATAAGGATTCTAGGTTGATAGATATGGGAAACGTGTCTTCTCTTCAGCTGGCTTTGCTCTTCGCTCATTGAATTACCTTACCCACTTTGAGACTTCAGAGGAATCTGCTAAAGGAGTTGACAGATACCCTACAAGGAATTGTAGCGGAGGTCACAGACAAAGTAGCCTTTCAGCTCGCCACCCTAAATTTGGTTGTTAGTTCTTCCTTGAGACTGACTTTGTATGCAGCAGATGAAGTGAGTAGAGCTGCAGGTTCAGTTATCTCTATTAGGAGGCAGGCCTGGATGCGACTTTGGGATTTTGAGTCTTCCTCTGTGAATGCCCCCTTTGATGGCTTATCTCTTTTTGGGCCAAAAGTGAAAGAAACGCTCACCAGGTGTGAACAAGAAGGCAAGACCTTGTCTGCCATAGGAGGCCGTTTTTCTACTTTGACCAGACCCTGTCTGAAAGGCCAGAAAGGAAGCTGAAAGTTGTGGTTCCGAAAATCTCAACTGTCTTTCCAGGGCACACATGGTGAAAGTTTGAAAGTTCCCCCAGAGGCAGAGGAGGGAATAATAATGGAAGACACCACCCTCACGGTAGAGGAGCCCCACAAAGCCAGGGCTCTAGAGACACCTTCTTTGGCAAGCCCTTTCAGTGCTCCTGAACGGAGGCCCAATCCTCCACCTCTGGAGGCAATAGTGGGTCAGCTGTCTCTGCACCCACAGGCCAGGCAAGAGATTACAAATGACAAATGGGTGCAGCAAATAATATCCAGAGGTCATTTCATTCCCTTTATCCATCCCCTTCCCTGAAACAAAAAAATCCCAGATGTGCCACGCTGAACAAAGGAGTCGTCGAGAAAGTCCCCACAGACCAACAAGGATTCAGAATTTACTCAAGATTATTTTTAGTACCAAAGAAAACAGGGGACTGGAGACCCATTCTGGATGTCAGCAATCTAAACAAGTCAATCAAAAAGAGCAAGTTTCGAATGGTCAGTTTTTCAGTCTGTTCTTCCCTTTCTAGGAAAAGACAGTCATATGTGCTCGATAGATCTTCAGGAGGCATACAACTGTATAAAAATGGACAGACGGTCCAGAAGACATCTGTGCTTCCAGCTGGGAGCCAGTCATTATCGGTTTTGAGCCTTTATCGGTTTTGAGCCCTACCCTTTGGTGTATTACTACAGCCCCCAGAGTGTTCACCAAATGCATGGCAGTGGTTGCGGCTCACTTGAGGCGTCTAGGATTCCGAGTGTTTCCATACTTAGACAACTTGCTCCTGACCGCTATGACCAGGTATCAGCTCATAAGGGCAACAGAAAATACCTTACACCTTTGCTCACACCTAGGAATCACCATAGGTTATGAAAAGTCACCTCTAGAACCTTGTCAAAATTTTGTTTTCGTAGTAGCTCATCGAGATACATGAAAAATGATAGAAAGTCTTCCCTCCGACAGGATAATGCCATTGTGCAAACAGGTGAAAGTACTTATTCACAAGAAAAGAGCATCTGCAAAATAAGTACTACAGGTCTTGGGAACAATGGCGGCTTCAGTAGTATTAGTGCCACTAGCCCATCTACACATGCAGATACTACAATGGTTATCGACCCAATGGTCCTTTGTAGAACTTCCAGTGTCTCATAAGATTTAGATTACAGATCCATTCAAGAAGGGTCTACAATGGTGGATCCATTCCAATCAGGTCAGTCTCGGTCATTCATTTGTACCCAGTCAGCCCCAAACCACTGTGACCATGGATGGCTGCTAGATAGGGAGGAGAGGGCATTATCTGGGAAGGACAGTCCAGGGCACTTGATCCCCTTACAAGGCCCATCTGCATATAAATCTTGTAGAGATGAGAGCAGTGCTACTAGCATTGCAAACCTTTCAAACTCTGTCCCTCTGGGAACAGTAGCAGTCTAGTCAGACAACATCTCGGTAGTCTGGTATATCAGCAAACAAGGAGTTACCAAATCCCTCCCCCTTTGTTGTGAAGCCCTCCAGGTTTGGCAATGGGCAATATCTTCCAACCACTTTCTGATAGCAACACACATTCCAGGGAAATCCAACGTCATATCGGACAACCTGACCAGAGCAATTTTGGTGACTCATAAGTAGTAGTCTCTGAAACAAGAAACTGTGGAAAGAATTTTCCAGAAATGGAGTCAGCCTTGCTGTGACCTGTTTGCTTCTCCAATAAACAATGAATGCAGCAACTACTTTGCTTTTATCCCCCCTCAGGGGGAGACCCCGAGAGATACACTTGATCACAATTGGCTTCTGGGACTTCTTTATGCTTATCCCCCAACACCCCTGATTTCCAAATTGTTACAGAAAGCAAGCATCTTGAAGAAAATCTTGAACAATCTTCCTCATTGCCCCTTACTCGCCCTGGCAGATTTGGTTCCCTTTCCTTTGGCCTCATCTTCTGGAAGAGCCATGGATACTGGACCCAGTTCCAGACCTCCTCTCACATCTGCAGAAAATGGTTCATCCCGATTTACTTTCCTCTCATAAAATTTCCACACGTAAACTTTATAGAAACCAATGGAAAAGATTTGTTGCGTGGGCTACAGAGAATAATGTTGATCCTTTTACTGCTCCCCTTCATTTTGTGTTGGATTTTTTGGTGAAGCTCTTTATTGAAGGTGTGTTGCAGCAGCAGCTATTAGGTTTCATTTGGCCACTGTTTCCATCTTTCATTTAGGAGAAAATGGCTCTCCAATTATGTCACACAAGCTTTGTAAGACCTTTTTAAAAGGAACCTTGATATTAAGACCTCCTTATAATAGTCCATCTCCTCCATGGGATCTAAATTTTGTACTGTCCCATATCATTCATTCCCCTTTTGAGCCTTCAGCCAGTTGTGATCTAAAATTCTTGTCATGGAAAACAATTTTTCTGGTGGCTATTACTTCAGCAAGGAGAGTATCCGAATTGCAGGCCTTGTCTGCTAATCCTCTGTATTTGGTGTTTCACAAGGACAGAGATTCTCTTCGTACTAATCCTTCTTTTCTTCCTAAAGTAGTATCTGACAAAAGTCTAAACGAATCAGTTGAACTACCAGTGTTTTTCCTAAATTTCCAAAATAAGGGAGAGTATATGTTACATTTATTTGATGTTAACAATTAAGTTTCTATTTGCACAGAACTAAGGATTTTAGAAAGTCACAACAATTAGTTATCTCTTTTTCGGAAACAAAAAAAGGTGTACCAAGGTTACCTTATCCAAATGGCTTTCTGATTGCATTCCTTTTATTTACACTTCCCAGTATAAACAACTGCGTGAACCTCTGAGAGCCCGTTTTACTAGAGCTATTGCCATTTCTTCAGCATTTCTAGCTAGAGTACCTATGGAAATTATTTGCACAGCACTGACATGGTCAACCCCCCAGAGTTTTATTACTCATTACAAAGTAGATTTGGCCTGAAGGAGTAGAGCTTCCTTTGGATCTATGGTACTGAGGAATATTCTCCCATGAGCTACCCAGGATTCAGGTTGCTAGGGAAGCTATCCCATATGTGAGAATAAAAGCGAGATTGACAGCATCACTTAAAGAAGTTATGTACTTACCGTAACATTTCATGTGTGTGTTGTCCATCTCCGTTTTTATTCTCACAACCCTCCCAGCAACCCCCATCCTAGTCTCCTAGGAGAACTGGTAATAAAAAAATTACTTTCTTTATGGACTCAATCGCTTCAGAACATGGGTTTCAATAATATAGTTCTTACCATTAATTTTGTTCATAAATTTTGTTTATGGTTTTTCTTGGCAAACAAGATCTGAGGTAATGGAGAGGTGCATTCTGGGAAGGAAATGGGTACCTGAAAGCTTGGTTGAAGGCTATGAGCTTTTGTATAAGGCTGAGATGGATCGTTTCCAACCCATACATGAGAATAAAGGCGGAGGTGGACAACACTCATGGGATGTTATGGTAAGTACACAACTTATTTTTATAAAACTGTAGGTTGTTTAAAAAGATTTATAAAGTCTAGGAAATCAGAAATGAAGAAGTCATTGTTAGTTACATTAGAACCAAAGTTGAGTGTGGAATAACAGTATGGAGACCATGTAGGAAAAGAAGCATGAGTAAACTGGAAAGAGTACAGCAGAAATATACCAAAGGCATCCATGGATGTAAAAATTTAAGTTTTTATGAAGGACTAAAATATCTGAACTTGTACAGTGTCTCTTATAGATATCTAAGAGGAGATCTTATTCAGGTATATAGGGCATTTAGAGACGGCTATTTCTGGGAATGTTTGGGGTCATCAAAAAGTACTAGAAAATCATCAGACACGGACAACCTATGTAGAAGATTCTATAGGAATGAGAAGTGTACTAATCGGTTCTCTGAGAGAGCAGCTGATGCATGGAACAGACCACCAAATTACATTAACGCAAGTACTAGTTTAGATATTGTTAAGCACAGCCTGGACACTTATTA
This sequence comes from Protopterus annectens, assembly GCF_019279795.1. Lineage (NCBI taxonomy): Eukaryota > Metazoa > Chordata > Ceratodontiformes > Protopteridae > Protopterus > Protopterus annectens. The sequence goes on along the minus strand of NC_056748.1, from coordinate 791,273,452 downwards.
TGGAAACAAGTGCTTTGGTGTATTGGCAGGCCAGAAGAGCATTTATGCCCATGCTTGAAATATTTTTATGTATGTATTGTATGTATGTCTACTCTGCCTGCATGAAGCAGTACAGCGCTAAGGTTTTAGTTTAAAAAAAAAAAAAAATATATATATATATATATATATATATATATTTTTTTTTTTTTTTTTTTTTTAACTATAGCAAGCAGTTGCTACAGTGCTGATGTTTGACTGCAGATGCAGTACCAGATGTTAAAAGTATGAATTACAGTAAAGAATGGCATCAGCTGATTGTGTCTCACCCCAGCACTTTGGGCACAAGGGCTGTTGGCCCTCTTGCTCCACCCTAGTTATGCTATTGGATTTTTGAAAAACAAAATTATGAAAATATTTGGTATGAAAGATGTAAATTCAGTAGAAGGAACTGTGACACAATTTACCTATTGTTCCCCAATGTACAATAAGTGGGCTAGACCAGATAAAAAATATATATTTCAAAGGAACATGTACATTTAATTGAAAGCTTTGATGTACACCCCATAATTATTTCAGATCATGCACCATTAAAATCTAAGATAAAAATGCAGGGTATTGTAGTAAAAATTTGGCAGTGGTGCTTTCCCACTTGCCTGTTAAAAAGAGAGAACTTTAAGGAATGGGTAGTAGAAATCATATGTGAGTTATTAGGGAATACAGAAATATCTTCAGAGGTTGTAGCTAGTGAGTGGGATAAAATGAAAATGGAGTTTAAAAACAGAGTGGAAATAAAAGCGCTATAGATATGGTTAAGAGGTAATAGGAATTACTTAGAGAGGCTGACAAAGATTGAAATATTGTAGATTAAGGGGAAGGCAGAGAAAGTAGATAGGGTTGCTGCCAAACTTAGAGAGCTAATAAGGAAAATAACTGGAGATTCTGTGGAGGTTTTAGAGATATTTTGGAACATATATGAAACTATGTATAAATCAGAGAACTGTGGAAATCAAGAAAAATCCCAAATGGAAATATTTATAGAAGACCTAATTATGCCAAGGTTAGAGGAAGGTGAGGCTCAACAACTAACTGTTATGATATGACGAGATGAGATGAAAATGGAGATGTGTAATCAATCTTCAGGTAAACCTCCAAGAACAGATGGTATTATTGAGGAAATTTGCAAGTTAGGAGAGTAGAACATGATAAAGATCTGGAAATTTTTGTTTAACAGTATTTTAAAAGGATGGGAAGCACCAGCATCTTGGACAAAAGCTGTGGTGGCTGTATTACCTCAGGATGGTAAAGACCGGTCAGACCCAGCCTCATATAGACCCATTTCAATTTAAAATCATGATTATAAAGTGTTTGTACTAGCTAAAAGTGTGACAGAGGTGTTGCCAAAATCGATAGGTATGGATCAGTCTAGTTTTGTGGGGGTGGCGGCAAACATTTGATAACATCTGTAGAACAGAGATGATCCAGAGGGATGCAAAAAGTAAGAAAATCTCTCTGGTCTTGGTGAGTTTTAATGCAGAGAAAGCATTTGACAGAGTATGCTGGGATTTTATGAGTAGGCAATGGAAGCAGTTGCATTCCCTGACAGAATAAGGTTAATTAGGAGGATATGTGAAGGACCGGAGGCAAGAATTAATGTGGGGAGGATTCTTCTCTGATAAATTGTGTTTGAAGAGAGGAACCAGGCAAGGTGTTCTCTTTCTCCATTATTATTTGATGAGAATTAAGATGGCAGACAGACTGTAAGCAGCATCCATGCGACTGTCTATCTGTCTTCAAGCCTTCATCTATCTATTCTTTTAAGTTGTATCAGTTTATGTTGCAGAGCTAGCATCTCTACAAAATCTTATATCCCTTGACATTAATCGCTCAACTTAGGCTTGGCTGGTGATTCAGATATGATCTGTTTTATAATGATGATGATCTATCATAGGACATTACTAGTCTATTGGCCCAGAGACCCTTCTAAGCCAGGCCAAGAGTTTAGCCCATGTTTAGACAAGTCAGCACCCAATGCCCCTGTCAAGCAGGGACAGAGGTGGAATCCCAGGGGTATATTTACTGTTTCCCATCCAGTTATCCAGGTTGCACTTAAAAAGGGGTAAAGAGGTAATCTGCTTGATGTGGAGAGGGAGTCTATTCCACAAATGGGCGAGTCTCTGGGACACAAATCTGTCCTGCCAATAAGTCCTATTGATGTCATAGACCAGGTTGAGCCATGCGTGTTGGTTACTCGAGTGGAGCTTGACTTGTGGATATGCAGCAATCTCATCAAGCCGGGGTCCAAGATCACCTTTTATGCCAGACAGAGGTCACCTCTGAGGAGTCTGTATGAAACTGAGTAGAGGGATAGGACTTTTAGCCTATCTGTGTATGGTACATTTTTGAGGCCCTAGATTCTTCTGGTGAGGAACCTCTGTGGTCTTTCCAGCTGCTGCATGTACTTTGTGATGTACATGCAGAGTGGGGTGTTGTACTCCGTAATGGGCCTTATAAGGGAAGAATATAGGTATGTGTGACCTCCTTGTCCATGGATGAGATAACCCATATTTATGAGGTGGGCCATGTAGAAAGCTTTCTGCACAACAGAAGCAACATGGTGGTCAAAAGTCAGGTTGCTCAAATCTCTCACGACTGATTGCATGCTTAGGATGTTGTTATTAATGTGATCATTTGTGGGGACGTCACTCTTCCCAAAGTGGGTGATGATGCATTTTTTGGTATTCAGCTTGAGGCTGTGTTTCTGGCACCAGTCATTTGTTTGAGTGAGACCCTGTTGGAGGATGTCCACGTCACTAGGGGAATTGATGACAGTGCCCAGCTTGCAGTCATCTGCAAATCTGGTCAATCATAGCTCACTGGTTTTGGCATGTACCTCAGAAAAGTATATCCCAAATAACAGAGGCCCCAAGACTGAACCCTTGGGTATGCCACTCATTACGGGTCTACTTCTTGAGGTGGCTTCCCCTATTTTGACTGGGTTGGTTCTATCAGTGAGCCAGTTAGCTGCCCATCTAGAAACATACGGATTGATGCCTAGTTGAGAGAGTTTATCTATTATGCCCGAGTTGGGAATAGCGTCGAAGGCTTTGGCCAGGTCAAAGTAGGTGGTGTGCACAGTCTTCCCCTCGTCTATGGCTTTGGTGACTGTCTCAAAGAAGTCGACCAAATTTAACAGACATGACCTCCCCTTGACAAAGCCAAACTGTGTGGGATTGGGTGTTTGGAAATTGTCAGTGTCCTTGTTAATGAGGTCCATGATAATCCGTTCCATGGCCTTGCAAATCAGGCTAGTTAGGCTGATGGGTGTATAATTTCCCAGATTAGTGGACGCTCCACCTTTGTGCAAAGGGATGACAATGGCTGTCCTCCACTCAGCTGGGACAAAGCTGGTAGTCGGGCTTTAGTTAAATAGGGCCCCTAATAGTGCTTCAAGTTTCTGCCTGAGTTCATGTAGGATGCAGCCTGGGATGTTATTCGGTCCCATGGAGGCTGTATTTTTTGTCTTTGAGAGACCAGTGATGACGTCTTCCCTAGATATAAGGGGAAGAGGGCAGGTTCTGAGAATGTCATGATTTACTGATGGGGGGAAAGAGAAATGAAGGTTGTGCTGAATCTGTCAGCCCGCAAATTTGCTATATCTACAGCATTTGTATATGTGTTGTCCTTGACCACCAGTTCTGAATAGATCTGGGTGCTTCCTATGAGATTGCGGACATATATGAAGAAGGCCTTATGATCGTCTCTAGTAGATGTGGCCAGTTGGGATTCGAAGTTTGCTTTGGAGGATTTCACTAGTGTTCTTATTTGGTTGTTCAGGCTAAGGAGAGACTTCTTCCAGTTGGGCACCTGCTCCTTCTTAGTCCTGGACAACAATTTTTTCCTTTTGTTGTAAAGTTTATTTATTGCAGATGTCCACCAGACAGGTTTACTCTTCCTGGCAGAGGATGATTTAGTCCTGTCGGGTTTTCCTGATTTCATGCATATGTATAAATGCTCTTAGAGTGCTTTGGTATAGTTCTGGATACTGGTGCTAGTTATTAGAGAGGGTGGAGGGGGCTGTGAAGCTGTTTATACCATCCCTCAGGAGGCTGTAATTAGCTTTGGAGACGTTTTTTGTTTGATCCTAGCAAGGGGGGGGGGGGGTCGGGGGAGCTGGTGATTTTGAAAGTGACTGCTTTATGTTCGGATCTTACCAGCGAGGATGATACTGCAGGGATGCTGCAGTGGTTGCTCATGTTGATTAATACCAAGTCCAAGATATTATCACCTCATGTGGGGGTATTGACTAGCTGTTCCAAAGCATTTGCATTGACAAAATCGAGGAAGCTCTGTGCACTTGTGTTGTGGCATGAGTAGTTCTTTCAGTCTATGTTTGGGTGGTTAGTCACCCAGGATCAGGGTAAAGGGTTGAATCTTGATAAATCTGAAGAGGTCCAGATAGGTGGATTGGACATCTTGAGTCAGATTTGGGGGCCGATAACTAGCTATGATTTCTATATGGGTTTTGTCAATGGTTAACTGCACCTGGAGTGTCTCCTGTGCGTCATACTGTTTGACCAGCTTGGAGGTGTGTATGTCTTTAATATATATTTAAACTCCACCTTCTTTGGCTTTACTGCCCACAGTTTGGGGTTTGAATGTATGGTAGGATGAGTAACCAGGTAGGGATGGGTGCTCTCTGCAGCTTTGAACCACAGATGTCAGCATTTGCTAAGGTTAAGAATGCTTGCAATGAGTGCAGTTTCATATTTAGACACCTAGCATTTAGCAGCATGACCTTTAATTTGCATTTTGTTGAAATTTTTATGTTGGTAGTTTTAACCTTTTCACTTTTCCTAAAAAAGGCACTATGGGTGAGGTAAGAGCCTTTGCCAGAAGCCTGAAGCCCAAGTGAAACAGATGCAAGCCATTTCTGGCAAAGCATCGTGGTCTGTCGATCATATCTTACCAGGCTGTCAGGTACTGGATTCCCCTGGAATGACACCAGAAACTAAGCCAATTGTTAGTCATTTTCTGTTTGTATTGAGGAATAATTCTGGGTGACGTTAAAATGCTGCTTAAGGCTAGGGACATACCTGCCTGGGGCACACATTTAGCGAGTTCGATCACAACAATCTTCATATAGTCCAGGAAGGTACATTTCAAGTCATTCATGCCAACATAAAATATGACAGAGTCATAACAGTACCAGTTGTTGAGAGACTTGAGTGCATATGTGATATGGCAAATTCTGGCCCCTGACAGAAAACTAACCTTGAATTTCTCCTTATCCAGCCTGGTGAGAGGCACATCTGTGTGTCTCACAATAGAGTCTCCTATGACTTCCATGTTGGGTTTATGGTTTATCACCTGACAGCGTGGTTGTGGAAGAAACTGCAGTATCTAACTATGTGCATATTGAATCTCTGAAGGGAGAAAATTCTACTTTTGAAGTAGTCTTCTGATTGTGGGGTTGGGGGATGCCTTCTGCTTGCTTCTCATCCAAGAAGAAGATTGGCACCTACCGCATGTACTGACCACAGCTAGCTTCATCCCTAAGCTGCATTTATGTTGTTGTGAGTATTTATTATTTTTATTTGGGTGGAGAGAGATGGCAGTAAAGTTGGAGGAAAGGAAATCGCAAATGGCGGTGAATTGGAGTGTACTGTCTTTGATCCTTGTCTGTCATCCAATCAACCCCATTACTGAACTCCAGGGATAGTTAAATGTCCTCTCAGTGCTAAATCGCACCAGGAATGTGTTTTGCTGAACATCAGTGATGAAGTCACTCCTGACTGTTTCACTTAAGAAAAGGAATAGGTATGCTACTTGAGAAGAAACATTGCCATTCCCGTCAGCTGTTGCTGTATAAGCAGCATCAGAAGAATGAGTTCAAGAAAATTGTCATAGTTCATTGTTTGTTGTGGTTACCTTGAACTGTGGAGAATCATGTTTCAACTTAAAAGGGTTTATATGTTAAACTGGCTTTAAGAGAATTTGTCAGATTGAATGTGTTCATTTTGATGTTCTTATCAAACACGAAGGGTAATTGTTACTAAATGGTAGGTGATAACACCATCCAGCCGTAGGGGCTGCAAGCTGTATAGGCAAATGGTAGCACCCTAGGATGAAGAAACTTGCATGTGCCCACCCCCTACAAGATATGAAAATGAAAAATAACCCTAAAGGAAAATGTGTTTTGCTAGGAGTCACAGAAAAACATAATTAAAACACTCATCCTTTTTTTAGGTGGTTTTAGGTTTTATTACCTCTCAATCAATCACTTGATACTCTTGGCAATATTAACTTAATGTGCTTTGTTTGCTGTTGAAGATGGAGAGAGAGTTTTCTGACACTTGAAAATCGAGTTGCTTGTATTTGAATCAAGTGTCAGTTAAGGTGGTAATGCTGTAACAGGAACCTTGCGTGCTGTTGGTGGTCTGCCATTGGATATCATTGGCTGGGCTTCGCCTGATTGGATTATTTTGTGTGTTTTGAGTTTGGCAAAGTCATTGAAGAGTGGTTTGTGATGGTGGAGGTTTTAAAACTATATAAAGGAGCAGGGAAGAGGCCAGAGAGCAGAGAAACGTATTTTATGATTTAAAGACTAGTTTGGTGAATTTAACAGTTTTGTGAGTGTTGTGCTGTGTGGGGACTTGCCCTGGAGACTATTTTTAATTAAATTTATTAATTTATTTATTAATATAATTTGATTTGTATTTTTATTAAAAACTGAAAAGACAGGGTTTCTCTGGTGACCTAAGTGGTTGGTCTGACAGTAAAATAGAATTCACTCATTATTTAAAATTATTTAAAATGTTTCTGTTCCACATTTTTCTCTTAAGTCTTCTTTTGTCTGACCTCTAGTATAACATCTTACCAACAGCACCAATTCCTACACTACCCCTCCCTACAAACTGTTATCCTTCACCACTCCATGTCAGAGTTGTACATTTTCATGTAGCATCTGACCTTTTTGACTCCACCAAAGTTGCATTTTTTCATGTGTAGATATGCATACCAACACACTATTGCCTTCTCTACTCCTTAAATATACTAAACTTGCATTCAAGCACCCTATCCAAGTAATGCAGATGAGATTAAACCCCTAACATAGTGGTGACATCCACCCTAATTCAGGCCCCAAAACTAATCCACAGCACCCAAATAAAACATCCCTTCAACATGCTCACATTACTACTAACCCATATACACAGAAAATCAACCCTCTTACTTCTAAATAAGAATCTCAGGAGCATAGTGAACAAAGCATATGAATTTCATGCATTTCTCTCACTCTACTGTCCTAATATAGTAACTGTTACTGAAACCTGGCTTAAGCCTGAGATAGGTGATGATGAAATTCTAACTCAAGGTCAAGGCTACAACATCCAAAGATTGGACAGATTAAACAAATGTGGAGGAGGTATAGCTGTTATGTTCAAAAACACACATAAACTTCTACATCTAGAACCTAACCCTCCTAAATTTAGTAATGTGGAAATGCTACTTACTAGACTTGAAATAACTCCCCCAAAAAAGATAACTATTCTAGCAATTTGCATCCCTCCTGGTAACAGCCCCACCTTGATTGAAGATTTCCTCAGCTGGTCGTCTTTAACATTCTCTCAAGAAACTAGTTATGGGTGATTTTAATACAGACTGGCTTTCCCTCACCTCAGGCAGTCCTACTAATTCCATAAATTGATATAGTTTCTTCCAATGAATTCAATCCCCAAGTAGACTTAAAAAATACTAAAAGCCAGTCACTATTAGACTAGATTTTAACCAATAAACCTTAAGTTGCCTTCCAGTCATGTTGTCTCCCAGATACTATTATTGACCATCTACCCATGTACCTTGTCAGGCAATGTTTACACTCCCCTAAAAATACTACACATAGACAAACTCGCAACAGAAAAAAATTTCTCACCTCAAACATTTGTATCAACCTTACTGCAATGCAACTGGATCCCTCTTATATCACTTCCACTAGATAATGCTAGATCGTATTTTAATAATACGTTTTTAGACATATTCAACAGCCAAGCACCTCCTAGAACCATTAGAATTAAGACAAACTATGCTTCCTGGCTAACTAAGGAAGCTAAGCTATTACTTAAAACCAGAGGTAAAACTTGGGCACACTACCACCAAAAAACAGACCACTCTAGATACTTACCAGCAACTAAGAAATAAAGCCAAGAAACAGATTAAAGACATTAAAAAATCCTATTACATTGTGACACAACATAAATATAAAAACAACCCCCCATAATTTTGGTCTATCATAAATCAACTACTAAAGCCAGGTCAATCCATAACTCAAACAGCTAACACTACAAACAACGTAGACAGTATAGCTAGTTAACTAAATGCATGTTATACTAATTCCATATTAACTTTGACCATCACTAACAACAGCACACCTCTAACCATTCCTAAAGCTCCAAAAAACTCATCCAGTGCCTTCGCCTAGCTCCATTAAGAAATTACTCAACAAACTTAGGCTTACTTCTCTTGCTGGTGATAAATCTACCTTTTGAATATCTCAAGATAGCTTCCAACGCTATCTGCTATCCAATCTCCATTTTGATTAGTCAGTCCATAATTTAACAGTATGTTCCCAAAATCTGGAAAAATAACTTAAATCATACCACTTCATAAAGGAGGGACCAGTACAGAACTTTCAAATTTTAGGCCAATAGCAATTTTATCTCCAATATCAAAAGTCTTAGAAAAATGCATCCATTCCCAGTTCCTTAACTATTTACTATCAAACAACCTTCTGTCTAATTCCCAACATGGCTTCCAACCCCCCACCACAGTACCACGCAGCTCTTCTAGCCTTTACAAATATCATCAACCAATATAGAAATAATGGTTATCTTGTCTCCTCTCCACATTCCTAAACATGTCCAAAGCATTCGATACTGTCTTCCACCAAAAACTACTTTATGAACTCTCATGCCTTAATTTAAGCCATACAGCCCTCACATGGTTCTATAATTATCTGTCTGGCAGACAACAAGCTGTAAAATGGCAACGTGATTTATCCTCTTTGCTGCCTATTTCAATTGGTGTTCCACAAGGATCTGTCTTGTGTTCACTCCTATTTAGCAGCTTCATCAACAAGCTTCACACTGCCACCCACCTAGCTACAGTCTTACAGTATGCAGATGATTTCACTCTCATCTGATGATCTTCGTGTTTCACTCTTGCAGTCATCACCTGTGGGTTATCCCTGCTGTGGTAGCCCTTGGCAGGCCCAAATACTAGAGTCAGTGTTTTTCTGCATCAGCTACTGTCGCTTGCTGACTGACTTCAGGTCGTCAGTGCTTTAAAGCAAGGCAGCCGACGCCATTACATCAGTCTTTCTTGCCGTGGTGCCGGTAACAGAAGCAGTTGGCAAGTGTGCTCGTCAGTCGCTATCAGAGTTTGAATTACAGCTGAAAACATCTAAAGATAAGTACCCTGTTGGGGAGCCTTTTTTCTTGCACTAACAGATGTCCGAAAAAGTTAACAATTGTCTCCCACACTGAGACTTTCATTCATACTACATCACTTGTTTAGGCCCAGACCACGACGTCCCCCATTTCTGGTTCTGTGCCCTCTTTAATGCGAGAACTATTCATCGTAGAGCTCTTATTGTGGACAGGTATTTTAGTTTTCCATCTTTGCATTCCGAAATGGCATCCATCAGCCAACAATCCGTAGACTTTCCAAAAAAAACATAAAGATAGAGACAGAACACACAAGGCTAAGCCTTCTGATGACTCCACTGCTAAGCAGGTAGTCAGTTCTCTGGAATTCAGTGAGGCACCTTTGTAGCCCCTGATGCCCGATCCGATACCTTTGCAGGCCTCTACCGAGACCATTTTGGAGTCTAGTATGCTGCAGAAATCTTCTTCATCTTCTGGGCCTTTGCTTGTCTCTGCCTCATTTAGGTCTGGAGCCGGGATGCAGGCACCAGTTTCAGAGGAGTTTTTTCACACTACCGAATCTAGACAAAAAAAACAACATCTTCTCATATGACTACCGTTTTTCTCAGATCAATGGCTACTCTTAGGCCTAGAAGCAAGGCCACTCTTAGGAAATCTGCCTCTAGCCATCATCTTTGTCCTGCTCTACCACCCCAAGCTCAAATGCTTAAAATGGCAGAGGATCTTGTCTCCCTTATTAGGGGTAGTCAGGCCACAACTTCTAAAAGGAAAAGAGACCCCTCTCATGAAATACTGACAGAACAGGATTCTGAGGAGTCTGATTATTCAAATTTTGAAGAGGAACAGCAACCTCTGATTGCTTATGAGGATTCAGATACGAAGGAATCCTTTCTTTCTACCTCCCCACCAGAGGATCTTTCCTTTGGGGAAACCCTTAACACCCTCGGGGAACATTTCCACTGGGAATCTCAGGACTTCCCTCAGTCTAAGAAAAGACTAAGAGAGTTTCTAGACCTGCCCAGCACAGACCCTTGGCCGTCCCCCTATCTTAGAGGTGGTGGATGATGTTTTCTATGAATCCAGCTTAGCTCCTGATGCCCTCCCACTTGCTCCCAGTAAACCTGACGGGTATTACAGATTACCGGATTCTCACAAATACCAGTACAGACATCCTGCTGCAGACCCAGAGGTCATTACATAGGGCCCAAAAGGAGCTAAGGCTAGTTCTATAAAGAATCCTATTCCTTCTGACAAGTATTCCAGAGCTCTGGATAGATGAGGTAAAAAAGTATACACCTCTGCAACCTTAGCTATCAGAGCACTCAACTGTCAGTTCCACATGTTAAAATATCAACAACACACTTTGGAACTATTAAAGCAAAAGATTTTAACCTTTCCTGACTGTGCCAATTCGAAAGAGTTAGCAGATTTACTGCACTCTACTTGTCAAGTGGCCAAACACTCATTACACTGCGGATATGATGCCCTAGAAGCCTTAAGCAGGGCAGCAGTGTCAGAATCTGTCATTAAGAGACATGCTTGGTTGAAGGAACTACCTCCCCCTGATCATGTCAAATCTAAATTAATTGATGCACCCTTGGATAAGGACCACTTGTTTGGAGTAAAAGCATAAGAGGTGCTTAAAAAGATGGAAGACAAAGCAAAATCTGTGCAAACAGTTAAAGATTTCTTTCAGGTACAACCTCCTAGGTTCAGAAGGAATTTTCCCTCAAAACACTGGTCCTTTCCTGTACCTAACAGGCAGGGGCAAGGGAAGCCCCACAGCGACAGACCACCCAGGCCCCTATCCCAAGGACAGCAGATAACCAAACAGTGGACCACTCCCGCTCCAAAGGTAGTGAGTTCTGAGCCGTCCCTCTATGACAGAAACTCTCAATGACTCCCTCTCCCCCCTCTGCCTTCCTTTCACTCACCAAAAGCTAGGAGAAAGGCTCTCCTTTTGCAAAGAAAATTGGCTTTCTGTAACAAAGGACCAATGGGTCTTAAAGATCATTTTGCAGGGATACAAATTCTCCTTCAACGAACTCTCAGCTCTAAGAGGGTATCCCGACTTGCTTCCAAATCAAGCGGGCCGAGGCATTGAAACGAGTCCAAACTCTCATATCCCAAGGGCCAGTAGAACCTGTCCCCCTCAGTTCAAACAGGCAAAGGCTTTTATTCCAGACTATTCCTTGTTCCAGAAAAGCGGGCATCCTGGATCTATCCATTTTGAACACCTCTCTGGTGGTCCCCAAATTCAAAATGCTAACTTTGCAGCAGCTGCTGTCTATGCTGACATAAAATGCCTGGTTAGTTGCCCTAGATCTAAAAGATGCCTACCTCCACATCCCCATAACAGGAGTCCTGCAGGAAATTCCTTCGCTTCAGAGCAGGCTCACAACAGTTTCAGTTCTCTGCACTACCCTTTGGCTTATGTACTGCTCCCAGGGTATTCAACAAATGTTTAGCCCCAGCCGTAGCCTTTTGCAGACAGAAAAATGTACAGATTTACCCTTATCTGGACGACTGCCTCATTCAGGCAGAGTGCAAAGAAAAGCTACTCAAGGACTTTCTCTTTGTCAAAACCCTCCTAACCTTAGGGTACACCATCAATGAGAAGAAATCAAAGCCAACACCCTCCAGGAAGATCATTTTCTTGGGAGCATTGCTGGACACAGCATCCCAAATGACCTTCCTATCCCCAGAAAAGCAGAGCTTCTTGCCTCTCTACTTTACCCAGCTGGCTTCCAGAAGTCACCTCACTGCGAGGAAGTTCCTGCAAGCCATGGGGTACAGGGCATCTTGCGTCCTTCTAATTTCCCCTGGCCAGGCTTCACATGAGAAAACTTCAATGGTACTGAAAGAACCTTTGGTGTCAGCATGCTCAACCTCTAGAGACCTCTCTCTCTCTCTGTTCCCCTGTATAAGGGTCGAGTTTCTCTTGTGGGCAGGGTTCTGTGCCCTGAACAAGGGTCTTCCCTTCCCCCTTCGCCCAGCCGGGCAGACCATTACTACCAACACCTCAGACATTGCTTGGGGTGCTCACCTAGAAGGCAGGTGCACCCAAGGTCTTTGGGATGCCTAGCACCTTCCCTTACACATCATCCAGAAGGAAATGATGGCAGTACAAAAGGCTCTGACATCCTTCAAACCCCATCTCAGGCCAGGGGTTCTCCTTATCAAAACAGACAACACCACAGTAATGTGGTACATCAACGAACAAGGAGGGACCCAGTCTTACCCTCTGTGCAGGCTAGCCATGAACCTCTGTCTGACAGCCTCTTCCATGGGATTACACCTAATAGCCCAATACCTACCAGGGATCAACAACACCCTGGTAGACCACTTAAGCAGAAACTTACTGGACCCCCATGAATGGCAGCTCCACAAAACAATCATTTTGCAAATCACTCAGGAGTGGGGGACTCCGGAGGTGGATCTCTTTGCTTCACATCTCAACCATCAGCTGAAATAATTCTGTACCAGGGAGTATCACCTTCTAGCGTGGAAGGTGGTTGCCCTGACCTTCCCCTGGAACACCCTCTTTGTGTACACATTCCCTCTAAGGCCTCTTATTCCCAAGGTACTGATCAAAATAAGGGAGGAGAGACCAAGGGCCATCCTCATTGCTCCAGATTGGCCCAGACAACATTGGTACCCCTTACTGTACAGCCTGACATTACAGCCTCCCAGGCAGCTTCCCCTGATCTCAGACCTCTTGACTCAGGTGAGAGGGGAAATGCTGCACCCAGACTTGCAGACTGTCAAACTATCAGCATGGCTAATACTCTAAAGGCAAACAAGGGGCCCCTGTTAAGCAAACAGTCCTAGACTTTATCACAGAGGCCAGAAGGCCCAGCACCAGAAAGTCTTACTCAGGAAAATGGAAAAGATTCTGCTTCTGGAGCTGGTCCAGAGGGGGCAGTACCTCACAACCTTCCATCCCTCTTATCCTGGACTACCTAGCGGAGTCACTTAATAGTGGCCTCTCCTTCTGTTCTATTAAAATCCACACCTCAGCCATTTCAGCTCATTTTGATACAGAGCAGCCCCTGTTCTCTCATCCTTTGATTAAACAATTCCTCAGAGGGGGTTTCGATATCAGACCTCCAAGAAGGCTACACACGCCAGCCTGGGACTTGAATTATGTTTTGGAAAAACTAACCTTACACCCTTCGAACCTGCTGCTTCAGCAGAACTAAGATACCTCTCCTGGAAGACTGCTTTTCTCCTAGCTATCACCTCAGCCAGAAGGGTTTCAGAACTTCAGGTACTGATTGCCATTGAGCCCTTCATCATGTTCCATGCAGACAGGATCTTCCTGAGGATTAATCCCTCCTTTATCTCCAAGGTGGTAACTAATGTGACTCTCAACCAGGCCATACGTCTACCCACCTTCTTTCCTAACCCTCAAAACAAGGGGGAAATACTTTTGCACTCACTAGACATGCACAGACAGCTCAGATAGTATCTGGACCATACTAAAGCCTTCAAGAAGACAGGCCAACTTCTTGTCAGCTTTGCCCCAGGGGCAGAAGGGAAACCCATTTCCAAACAAACCATTTCTAAATGGATATCACACTGTATCCATTTCTGCTACAGATTACATGGGACCCCCCCCCCAGTCTGTTCAAATCCATTCCACTAGGGCAGCCTTCATTTCCACAGCATTCCCAGGGACATCCTACAAGCTGCCACCTGGACTTCTGTCCATACCTTTACCACGCATTACCACCTACTTGTATTTTCTAAGGGTAGGGCAGGGTTTGCCTTTGCAGTTCTGCAGGGCATGCTGACCCATGCCTAGGTCTCTTACTAAGCCTACCACCCCTCTCCTCAGCTTTGGAAATCCTCCTACAGGTGATGACTGCAACAGTGAAACGCAAAGAACATAGTACTGTTGTGTACACTTACCATAAATGTAGATGTTCGAGTGTATTCACTGTTGCAGTCCTGGTTTCCCTCCCTCCCTCCTTCCCCCTTATATCTTATTTCTTTAGGGAGACATAAGCTTCTTACGGTGGCTTTTAGCCACCAGGACCATTTTACCATATTTCCTTGGGCTTTTTAGTGGTTAGGGCAAGAAAAACTGATGTAATGGTGTCGACTGGCTTGCTTTATAGCACTGACGAACCAACGTCAGTCAGCAAGTGACAGCAGCTGATGTAGAAAAACATTGACTCTGGTATTCGGGCCAGCCGAGGGCTACCACAGCAGGGATAACCCACAGGTGATGACTGCAGCAGTGAATACACTTGAACATCTACATTTATGATAAGTGTACACAACTGTACTTTCTACTCCCCTCACTCTTTAAACTCCTAGAAATAACCTAGCTTTCATTCACAGCAGTTGAGTCATGCCTCTCAGACTCTCAGTTAATTCTCAATGCCAAAAAAACTAAACTCAATTTTTTTTCTAGTAATAAAATCCCAGACCTGCATTTCCCTTTTCAGATATATTCTTCTAACAATTTCAAGACCGAACCTGTACTGCCCACTAAGCTACTTGGGGTTAGAATCGATAATAACATGATATTTGAAACACTTGCCTCTAATTATAAAAAAAATCCATATTAAACTAGGATCACGTTATAGAATTAAACCTTTCTTTACCGACTTCACAAGACTCAGCTACACATTACTCTTTATGCCTGTCCTATTTTTACCAGCCTGAAGAAAGCAGATCTAACAAAAGTAGATGCTTGTTAAAATAAGATTGCAAGATTTGCTTCCAAGTCATCATATAGATCCCATCACTGCACTGTTTTATGTCAACTAAATTGGCTTGAGTTACCTAATTACCTAACTTTCACCCAACTTATAATGGCCCTTGACATAATATATCAGTCTGACAAGTGTCCAGCACTCTGTAGTCTACTTCAGCAGTAATCTAAGAGAAGACACCTAAGATCTTCAGACAAACGTTTATTACAAGTCACAAAAGCTAATAATCACTATGGAGATGCTCTCTTGTCTAATCGAATCTCCATGATTTGGAGTTTAACCCCTCAGTACATCTTAACCACTACCAATCCATCTCAGTTTAAATTACATCTGAAGTCCCATTTGTCAAATTCTTGGCAGTGTTCCTAACTCCTGGCTGATTATCATTTTCCTATTGTTTAACTTCTGGTTGCTATTCAGCTGTATTAGTTTTTCTCATGTGTACTTTGTCTGTCTTTCTCTGCAGATTTTTTTCTTTCTACTTGATATATGTTTAACTTATCTCACCAGAAGTTTTTTTTATCTTACTTTCTCTTTCTAGAAACTCTGTCCAGATTTTTCACTCAGTCTAAATACTTCATTGCTCCCAAACTACTCACCAACAGCTTGTATAGTGCATTACTTATTGGTATTTGTTGATGTAGTCACATCTGCCTTTATTCATGGTTAGATAATATTTTACACATGAAACGCTTGTTTATTCCTACTATTTTAAGTGCTAGTTATGCTTTTTTATGTATGTTTTTTATGTATAACATTATATATGTGTTATGTATACATTTCAATTAAATGTCATCCATTCTAGTTGCTCAGAGAATTTTCAACTATCTTTATAACTGCAGTTTAAGTACCTCCGAGTGTGAACGTTAATGAAGCACTAGCCAGCCTGTACCAGTTGGCCAGGACCAACTTGAACAAAGGTGTGAGAGTAGCAAAATGTAAATACAGTCTAAAAATACAGACACCTCACTGACCAGAAAGATCCCAGGCGGCTGTGGAGAGGGATCCAAAACATCACAAAATATAAGCCATCATCCACACAATGTGATGGTAACTCAGGCTTTTTTAAACAAGCTAAACATCTACTTCAGTAGATTCGAGGAATCAAATAGAACCTGACCAAACTGAATACCCACCAGTGCAGATGCCACATCACTGTGCTTCAACTTGAAAGAGGTACACAGGAACCTACGTAGGGTACGCCTGGGCAAAGCAGCTGGTCCGGATATGATCCCAAGGAGGCTGCTTAAAAACTGTGCTGATCAGCTGGCTGCAGTCTTCACAGACATTTTCAATATATCTCTCGGACAGGAAAAAGTGCCCAAATGCTTTAAGACCAACATCATCCCTCTGCCCAAGAAACTGTCTCCAGCATCATTAAATGTGTATCGGCCAATTGCACTTACCTCAGTAGTGATGAAGTGTTTTGAAAAAATGGTCAAGGATCACATAACATACTGCCTACCTGCTACACTTGATCCTTTACAATTTGCGTACAGGACCAATCATTCTACTGCAGATGCCATAGCCTTAACACTTCACACCTTGGACCACCTGGAAAATGAGGACTGTTACGTATGCATGCTGTTCACAGACTTCAGCTCTGCCTTCAATGCAGTAATTTCACAAGAACTTCTGTCTAAGCTGAGTAATCTAGTCATAGAAAACAAAATATGTAAATGGATCCTCAACTTCCTGACTGAAAGGCCACAAATAGTTTGAGCAGGAAACATCACTCAAACAGCATCACCCTAAACACCAGGGTCCCACAAGGTTGTATACTCAGTCCATTTCTTATCACAGTGATAACACATGACTGCACAGCTATGCATCAGTCAAACAGAATCGTCAAAATTTGCAGATGACACCACAGTAATTGGCCTTATAAAGAAGGAACACAAGGGGGCGTACAGGGAGGAGGTGAACCAACTCATTCATTGGTGCACTTACAACTACTTAGCACAAAATTTTGGGAAAACCAAGGAAATTATCATCGATTTTTAGGAAGGAGAATAAGCTACACACCCCTGTCATCATCAGTGTTGCCGCAGTGGAGAGTTATTGGCACCAAATTCCTAGGGGTACATGTCTTGAAAGACTTAAGTTGGGCCACATACACTTCCTACCTTAAGAGAGCTCAACAATGCCTCCACTTCCTTAGGTGACTTCATAGAGCTAACCTTCCCCCACAGGTCCTACGTACCTTTTACAGAGCCAAGATTGAGAGCGTACTGACAAACAACATCATTGTCTGATATAGAAATTGCTGTCAAGCTGATTGGAAGGCACTAGATAAGATTTTTAAACAGGCCACAAAAATCATTGGCTCCAACCTTGAATCCCTACAGGGCATGTATTCAAACAGATGCTTTGGCAGAGTCTGAAAATTATTGAGAGTTATACACCATCCGGCTTATGAACTGTTCAAACTCTTGCCAACAGGTAAGCGCTACAGAAGCATTAGATGCAAGACATCCAGATTCCACTAACAGCTTCTCACACGCTATCAGACTGCTGAACAACAGACCCATAGCCTAACCCAATAAATGGGTAAAATATTATTTATGTGCAGTATGTTATTGTTATTTACATTACTCTCTGTATAGCTCATCATGTTCATCGTGCATACAGCTGCAGTCATTACAGATGGGATTATCCTGCCGTCAGGTGGGTCCTCGGTCGGCCGAATTCCAAAGTCTAGGTCCGGTGTCGGTTGTCATCGCTTCTTCCCTGACGACAGTGCGGCAGGGGTATAAAAGAGGCAGCCGACGCCATCTTCTTCAGGCTTTCTTGCCGCGCGGTGCCCGAAGCAGAAGCAGTTCGCAAGTGCCGGTCGGCCAGCTCCTGAGATTTATGAAAATATTTCAGCCGAAGTCTTCTTGAAAGCTAAGTACCTCGTTGGGGAAACTTTTCTTGCCTCAGACCATTGTCAGACAGAGTTAATAATTGCATTTCATGTGGGAAGCAAATACCGCATAAGGATTTCCACTCTTTCTGTATACCTTGCTTAGGCCCAGACCATGATGTCTCGGCCTGCCGTTTTTGTGCTAGATTCAACAAGCGCACTATTAAGCACCGGGCGGAGTTCGCCCTTCACTATTTTGGTAAAACAATTAATTATATTATGTCGTCGGATACTCCGACTCCAGTTTTGAGTAAAAGACACAAAGATAAGGACCGACACACGAGGTCCGCACCGACTATTGACACCACGCTAAGACCGACTACCGGTTCTCAGCGAGGCGCCTACGCAGCCCCTGAATACCGATGACACTACATTACCGGTGTCTTCAGTACCCGAGGTCGCAGGCTCCTCGGTCCCCATTCCTACTACAGATACCGACGCCACTCTTGGCAGGGAAACTCAGAGTTTAGACAGGCCTGCAATTTCTCAAGGTGTCTTCAGGCCTTCCTCCTTCTCTATTAAAGCTTTCACAAAATCTAAAGCAGCCATGAAAACCAAAAAACAGGGACCTCAGACCCCCTCTCAAGGCCCCATGCCTAAAAAACAGATGCTCAAAATGGCTGAGGATTTGATTACTCTTATCAGGGGTTCTCAACCCCCCCTCGGACAAAAGGCCCAGATTAGAGGAAGACTACCCTTCCTCGGATCAAGCCTCTTTTACCTCTGAACATTCTGAGGACCAGGACTATGCCTATTCTCCGTTTGAAGACTCTGATGCAGAGGAGTCTATTCCCTCGGTCTCCCCCCCCCCCCGAGGGCTACTCTTTTGGGGAAACCCTACATAGATTGAGGGAACACTTTCACTGGGAAGTCCAAGATTACTCAGATTCCAAGAAAAGGCTCAGGGATTTTCTCTTGCTCCCCCAGCATAGGCCCCTGGCTATCCCTCCTGTTTTAGATATATTGGATGATGTGTACACAGAAGCCAGCCTTAATCCAGATTCTTCACCTCCAGCTCCTGTTAAACCAGACCGGTATTACCGGGTTCCTGATTCACACCAGTTCCTATACAAAAGCCATACTGCTGACCCAGAAACTATTTCACAGTGTCCCAAGGGAATTAAGGCCTCTACTGCTAAAAACCCATTACCTTGAGAGAGAGATTCCAGAGCTTTAGAAAGGTGGGGGAAAAATACCTCGGCCACTTTAACCATGAGGGCATTAAACTGTCAGTTCCATATGTTAAAGTATCAACAGTTTTTGATGTCCTTCATGGATGCATCTGCAGTCATAACAACTGGGTTGTCCTGTCGTCAGGCAGCCCTTCAGTCGGCCGGATTCCAAAGTCCGGGTCCGGCTTCGGCTGATGTCGCACTTCACCCGACGTCATCTCTGTTGGTCTTCGGGTATAAAGGCATCAGCCGACGCCATTTTCCTCAGTCTTTCTTGCCGTGTGGCGCCCGAAGCAGAAGCTGTTCGCAAGTGCCGGTCGGTCGGATCCAGAGATTACTTCTACCGAATACTACTTCGAAGACTTCTAAAGCTAAGTACCCCGTTGGGGACTCTTTCTTGCCTCAGCCGATGTCAGAAAAAGTTAATAATTGTTTAACCTGTGGGAAACAAATACCTCATAAAGATTTCCACTCTTATTGTCTGCCTTGTCTAGGCCCAGCCCACGACGTAGCAGCCTGTTCGGCCTGTGCTTCCTTCAACCGACGAACGCTTAGGCGTCGGTCGGAGTTTGCTGAACAGTTTTTCGGTTCTGATTTTGCGTACATTATGCCGTCGGATCCTCCGACTTCCCAATCTGCCAAAAAACGCAAAGATAAAGACCGACACTCGCGGTCCGCGGTTTCGGCTGAAACCATGGTTAAGCAAACCGCGAGTGTCTCGGTTTCGGCCGAAACCGAGAAAACTGATCAAAGTACAGCTGAATCTATCTCTACAACTGAGGCCCCTGCTACCATTCTTGAATCGGCCTCAGAAATTATACCCACTACGGTGGTTGCCACTGACTTATCAGACACCATTCCCTTGGATGTCTCTACCCCAGCACGTGGTGCTGCTAGGCCTCCAGCAGCCATGTCCATTAAGGCCTTCGCCAGGGCTAAAGCAGCCAAGACTACTAAAACAGTGCCTGTTAAACCCCTACAACCAGGCCCTCCTCTAGTTCTCAAATGCTTACTCTGGCAGAAGATTTAATTTCATTAATTAGAGGATCTCAATCTCACCCAGACAGGGCCTCTCAGCCCCCAGAGAAGAGACCTAGGGCAGAGCCCCCTGAGCCAGTGTCATCTGATGATTTAGCCGATGAATCAGACATAACTGACCAGCCAGAGGCTCCTTTCTCCAATTTTGAAGACTCTGATGCTGAAGAATCCATTCCAGCTGCTTCCCCACCAGAAGAATTTTCCTTTGGGGAAACCTTACATGCCATGCGAGAGCAGTTCCAATGGCAGCAACAGGATTTTCAGACTCCAGAAAAAGACTTAGGACTTTTCTGCACCTTCCACAACACAGGCCCTTAGCTATACCTCCTGTTCTCTCTGTGGTGGATGATGCTTTCAATGATGTCTGCTCCGCTCCAGATTCTTTACCTCCAGCCCCTGCCAAACCAGACAGATTTTACAGGGTGCCAGACACTCATCACCACCTTTACAAGGCCCCTCTTGCAGACCCGAAACTATATCCCAGGGTCCCAAGGCAGTAGCGCGACCATAGCTAAAACCCTATTCCTTCTGAAAGGGAAGCAAGGTCATTAGACAGATGGGGCAAAAGGTCTACACTTCAGCTACTCTCTCAGCTAGAGCTTTAAACTGTCAGTTTCACATGATACAATACCAAGAGTTTATGCTTGATCAGTTAACTAAAAAGCTAACCACTGATGAATCTCTTGATAAGACATATGTATTAGAAATGGTAAATAACATACAACAGGTTAGTAACCATTCCTTAAAATGTGGCTATGATGCACTGGAGGCTTCATTTAGATCAGCCATGACTGGCACAGTGATAAGAAGGCATGCATGGCTAAAGGAGCAAGCTTTACCGGATCATGTTAAAGCAAAGTTACTAGATGCTCCTATGGATAAGACAAGTTTGTTTGGTACACCTGCACAGCAGGTTATGAAGAAAATGGAAGAAAAGGCAAAATCCGTTCAAACGGTTAAAGATTTCATGCAGGTTCAACCCCCAAGGTTTAGCAGGAACTGGCCTGCCAAAAATTGGTCCTTTCCTGACTCCACAAGATCTCAAAGGGGCAGAAACAGACGTTCCAGAGGCAGAAACCAATCCAGAGGAGGTGCCTACAGAGGACGACAGTGGCAAGGTAACAACAGAGGCACAGACACAACCACTGCCACTACATCAGCACAACCACAGTGACTTAACCCTAAATCCGCCTACCAGGGAACAAATAGCAGCTCCTCTAGGCGGAAAGTTAACCTTATTTTCAAAAAACTGGCACTATATAACAAAAGACAAGTGGATTTTACAAACCATAGATCAAGGATACCGGTTCCACTTCCACACTTTACCAATCAAAAGAGGAATGCCAAATCTACCTCCAAATCAAAAAACAGAGGCTCTACAACAGATAATGCAGTTAGCAAACATGAGAGCTGTGGAAAAAGTGCCAACTGCAGAGCAAGGAAAGGGGTTCTACTCAAGACTATTCCTAGTTCCAAGAAAGGAAAAAAGTTGGAGACCAATTCTCGACCTGTCCGCCTTAAATACATACATCATTGTCCCAAAATTCAAAATGCTGACCCTACAGCAACTTCTTCCCATGCTGGGCAAGGAGTGTTGGCTGGTAACTCTAGATCTCAAGGAGGCATACCTGCACGTCCCCATTCAACCAATCTGCAGAAGATACCTCAGATTTCTTGCAGGATCAGAGCACTATCAATTCTCAGCATTGCCCTTTGGCTTATCTACTGCGCCCAGAATATTCACAAAATGCCTGGCATCAGTAATTGCACATTGCAGACTACAGGGAACACAAATTTACCCATACCTGGACGACTGCCTGCTACAAGGGGACAACAAAAGCAAGCTGACAACAGATTTACAAAGGGTCATTTACTTGCTACAAGCACTGGGATACACAGTCAATCTACAAAAGTCAAGGCTGATACCATCCCAAACAAGGACATTCTTGGGCGCGGAATTGGACACAGTAAAACAAATGGCATTCCTAACTGCAGAAAAACAAAAAGAACTCCCTCTTTACTTCTTGGCACTAACAAAGCTGAACAAGTTAACAGCAAGAAAAGTACTGCAGGCCTTGGGCTTCATGGCATCATGCATAATCCTGGTCCCACTTGCCAGACTACATATGAGAAAACTACAGTGGTACCTAAAGAATTTATGGTCCCAACACAGTCACAGCCTAGAAACAGAAATCCCACTAATTCCATGCTTAAAACAGGAGTTCCTATGGTGGGCTCAGGCATGCCAGACAAACCCAGGCCTACCCTTTCGCAGATGTCAAGCAAGCCAGACCATCACAACAGACGCTTCAGACCTAGGATGGGGGCCCACATGCTGGACAAATGCGTGCAAGGATTGTGGACACAGGATCAACTTCACCTGCACATCAACCTAAAAGAAATGCTGGCAGTAAAACTGGCAATCCAAAGGTTCAGACCATTTCTCAAAGAGGGCCAGTTGATGATAAGGACAGACAACACCACAGTCATGTGGTACATCAAGAAGCAGGGAGGCACTCATTCATACCCCTATGCAGCATGACTTAGGAGCTGTGGAACCTGCCACTCAGCTACAACATCCAGTTACAGGCAATTTTGTACCGGGAAAAGAAAATACTCTAGCAGACATATTAAGCAGAACCACATCGGATGCCCACGAATGGAAACTGCACCAGACATTTTCAAGACCATCTCAAAGAAATGGGGAATGCCTCAGATAGATCTATTTGCATCACCTCTCAATCACCAGCTCAAAAAATTCTGCACAAGGACATTCCACCCACTGGCATGGAAAGTGGATTCGCTCTCCTTCAGCTGGAAAGGCCTGACAGCATATGCATTCCCACCTCTTCCCTTGATACACAAAGTATTACTAAAAATCAAGGAAGAACGTCCAAGGATAATCCTGATAGCTCCAAACTGGCCAAGACAACACTGGTACCCACTGCTGAGGAGCATGTCTCAGAACAATATGTGGCCAATACCCCTGATGCCTTTGATGCTAACTCAGAACAACTACAGCATCATACATCCAAACCTAAAAACGTTGCAACTGACTGCATGGAACATCACATAGCAACAGCTAACCCAGAACTTTCCCAAAGAGTTAAAGACATTATCCTTGAAGCACGCAGACCTTCAACAAGAAGGAACTATGCTGGAAAATGGAAAAGGTTTGTCATTTGGAGTACTGAAAGAGGAAAAGATGTGTCAAACATAGATATGCCTAACATTCTAGAGTATCTGGCCGAACTTCTTCATTCAGGCCTGTCCTACTCCTCTATCAAGATACATGCATCAGCTATTTCAGCAGAATACAGCTTTGATCCACCTGTTTTTTCGCACCCTTTGCTCAGGCAGTTCCTCAGAGGAATCAAGAATGTAAACCCTCCAAGGAAACCACCTCTGCCAGCTTGGGACTTAAACTTTGTGCTAGAAAAGTTAACACTATCACCCTTTGAACCAGCAGCAACAGCAGACCTACAACACCTGTCATGGAAAACTGCTTTCCTACTGGCAATTACTTCAGCAAGGAGGGTTTCAGAACTACAGGCCTTAATGGCAGTGCAACCCTTCCTAATCTTCCACCAAGATAGAGTGTCCATGAGGACTAATCCTACATTTATGCCTAAGGTGGTATCCAGAGTGTCTTTAAACCAGGCAATCCACCTACCTACCTTCTTTCCCAACCCACAAAACAGAGGGAAAGAATACTGCATACCTTGGATGTACATAGACAGCTACGCTACTACTTGGACAGAACAAAAATAGCAGAAAGACTGACCAACTTTTGTAGCCTATGCAACGGGAAGGGAAGGAAAAGCTATTTCCAAACAGACAATCTCCAAATGGATAGGAAATTGCATACGATTCTGTTACTCCTTCCATGGAAAACCAATTCCACAGAACATAAGACCTCATTCTACAAGGGCAACAGCCACTACCACAGCCTTCTTACGAGGAGTGGCAACCAAAGACATTATTGAGGCGGCTACTTGGACCTCCGTGCATACATTTGCCAAGCATTATAACTTACCTCTATATTCCAGATCCCGAGCAGGGTTTGCCACTGCTGTACTGCAAGGGATCCTAAACACACCATAATCTAGTTTTATCCTCCTCCCTAGTTGGCTATGGTATTCTACCCAGTTGTTATGACTGCAGATGCATCCATGAAGGACATAGTACAGTTTTGTACCTACCATAAATGTAGATGTCCGAACTGGATAGCATCTGCAGTCAGGATTACCCTCCCTCCTTCCCTCTGTGGTACTCCTAGGGTATTTTACCCTCCTAATAGCTAGCTGGTGGGGGGGAGTCTTTTATGGTGTATTTGTTTGTATATATGTACATACATGCTTATTTTTGTGTTTACCTCTATCTTTTTGGAAACATTGGCATCTATCCAAATTTTAGCCTCCAAGAGGGCTACTGGCATCTGGGGCAAGAAACACTGAGGAAAATGGCGTCGGCTGATGCCTTTATACCCGAAGACCAACAGAGATGACGTCGGGTGAAGTGCGACATCAGCCGAAGCCGGACCCGGACTTTGGAATCCAGCCGACTGAAGGGCTGCCTGACGACAGGACAACCCAGTTGTTATGACTGCAGATGCTATCCAGTTCGGACATCTACATTTATGGTAGGTACAAAACTGTACTTTATCTCAGTTGAAAAGCAAAATGACACAACCAGAACAACCAGATTTAAAAGAGTTGCAGGATTTGTTGCATGGTGCAGAGCAAGTGGGTAAGCATACCTTACAGTGTGGTTTTGATGCTTTAGAGGCCTCATGTAGAGCTGCTGTTACGGGGTCTGTTATAGGTAGACATGCTTGGCTCAAAGAGCAAGCCTTACCAGATCATGTCAAAGATAAATTATTAGATGCACCTCTTCAAAAAGATGTATTGTTTGGTGTTAAAGCTGAGGAGGTACTAAAGAAAATGGAGGAAAAAGCGAAATCAATGCAAACAGTGAAAGATTTCCTGCAGGTACAACCTCCACGTTTCAGCGGAACCTGGCCTTCAAAAAATTGTTCCTTTCCAGCCACGGACAGACCTCAAAGGGGGCAGATACAGACTCCCAAGGGGTAGAGGGCAACCTCAAGGATCTTTCAGAGCCAGACAATGGCAAGCAACAACCCCAAGAGGTGGAGAAGATAGATCACAGTCATTCAGAAAGCAGAC
Organism: Protopterus annectens; assembly: GCF_019279795.1. Taxonomy (NCBI): domain Eukaryota; kingdom Metazoa; phylum Chordata; order Ceratodontiformes; family Protopteridae; genus Protopterus; species Protopterus annectens. The sequence goes on along the minus strand of NC_056748.1, from coordinate 791,248,006 downwards.
ACAATGACTTCCCCCTTTACCTGCCAAGCAAAGCTTTAATGGCAGCACCTTTGGGCGGAAAACTGGCATTATTCTCAAAAAATTGGCATATTGTTACAAAAGACAAATGGATTCTGGACATTATAGACAGAGGCTACAGGTTCCACTTTCACACCCTTCCAAAAATGAGAGGCATGCCAAACCTGCCACAAAATCAAAGGGCAGAGGCACAAAAACAAATTTCAGCTCTCATGGACATGAAAGCGATTCAAGAGGTACCTGTAAAAGAACAAGGTCAAGGGTTTAATTCCAGACTATTCCTGGTACCAAGGAAAGACAAAGATTGGAGACCTATCTTAGACCTATCCATCCTAAACACATATTTACAGGTACCAAAATACAAGATGCTCACATTACAGCAGCTTCTTCCCATGCTAGGCAAGGAGTCTTGGCTGGTAACTTTGGACCTCAAGGAGGCATACCTGCATGTCCCTATCAGACAAGATTACAGAAGATACCTCAGATTTCTTGCAGGTTCAACCCATTATCAATTCTCTGCATTGCCCTTTGGCTTATCTACTGCGCCCAGAGTGTTTACGAAATGCCTGGCATCAGTAATCGCCTTTTGCAGACTTCAAGGAATACAAATATACCCATATCTGGCCGACTGCCTGATCCAAGCGGACAGCAAGGACATACTTCTGAAACACCTGGCGTTTGTAATAAAACTGTTGAACTTTCTGGGATACACAGTCAACAAAAAGAAATCAAAATTAATACAGTCTCAACAAATAATTTTCCTGGGTGCCAGCTTGAATACAACCACCCAGATGGCCTACCTCACGCCAGACAAACAAGGGCAACTGTCTCAATACTTCAGCAAAATGGCAACCTTCACCAGGCTGACTGCAAGAAAAGTCCTGCAGGCTCTGGGATTCATGGCATCTTGCATCCTACTAATCCCATGTGCAAAGCTGCATATGAGGAAACTTCAATGGTACCTAAAAAACTTATGGTCTCTACACAGCCACAGCTTGGAAACAATTATACCACTCATTCCATGCCTTCAAAAGGAATTTCAGTGGTGGGCTCAAGCATGCCAAAGAAACATAGGTCTCCCTTTCTGCGTACCTCAAGCAACTCAAATCATCACAACAGACACCTCAGACTACGCCTGGGGGGCACACATGACAGATCAGTGCATTCAGGGAAAATGGTCCCAAAAAGAGAAGCACCTACACATCAACCAAAAGGAAATGCTAGCCATGCAAAATGCTGTTATGGCCTTCAAAGACCTACTGCATCCAGGTCAGCTATTGATAAGGATAGACAACACCACAGTGATGTGGTACATAAACAAACAGGGGGGAACTCATTCATACCCCCTGTGCAGGCAAGCCATGACCCTATGGAACACAACACTGGAATTGCAAATTCAACTACAGGCACAATTCCTGCCAGGGAAGGAAAACACACTGGCAGACAGCCTAAGCAGAAATATGACAGATCCACACGAATGGAAGTTGCATCCTCAAGTTTTCACAAAGATAACTCAGGCATGGGGACAGCCAGACATAGATCTCTTTGCTACCCACAGAAATTACCAATTGAAAAAATTTTGTTCAAGGACCTGTCATCCACAAGCCTGGAAAGTGGACGCACTTTCTTTCAATTGGACAACGTTGACAGTCTATGCCTTTCCGCCTCTTCCTCTGCTGCCCAAGGTTCTATTAAAAGCCAGAGCAGAGAGGCCGAAAATGATTCTCATTGCTCCAGATTGGCCAAGACAACACTGGTATCCGCTCCTGAAGAGCCTGACACATTCCCCACCATGGAGCCTACCTCTAGTCCCTCTTCTGTTGTCCCAGCAAAACTTCAAGACTCTTCACAGCCAGCTCAAAACCCTAAATCTAGCTGCATGGAGAATCCCTTGATTTCCCAACAGACCCTCCTCTCCAAGGAGGTGCAGGATGTCATCTTGGAGGCCAGAAGACCTTCTACTAGAAAAGCCTACTCCGCCAAATGGAAACGATTTTGTGCCTGGAATCAAGAAAAGGGCCAGAATCCTTGGGTAATAAATTTACCTCAAATTTTACAGTACCTTGCTGAGATGTTAAACAGTGGACTTTCCTTCTCCTCCATCAAAATCCACGCTTCAGCCATTTCTGCACAATACAACACAGATCCTCCATTATTCTCTCACCCTCTCTTAAGACAGTTCCTCAGAGGGGCAAAGAATATAAAACCCCCAAGGAAACCACCAGTCCCTGCTTGGGACCTCAACTTCGTATTGGAAAAGCTGACCCTTCCTCCCTTCGAGCCAGCTGCTTCAACAGAACTGCAATACTTGTCATGGAAAACAGCCTTCCTTCTGGCTATTACCTCAGCACGCAGGGTTTCGGAGCTACAGGCCCTCATGGTTGTGCAACCTTTCATCATTTTCCATCAGGACAGAGTTTCCTTACGAACCAACCCTACCTTTATGCCAAAGGTAGTATCCAGTGTAGCCTTGAATCAGACTATCCACTTTACCTACCTTTTATCCTAATCCACAAAACAAAGGGGAAAGACTACTGCATTCCTTGGACATTCACAGACAACTTTGTTATTATTTGGACAGGACAAAGCCATTCAGGAAATCCGAGCAACTCTTTGTGTCCTATGCTACAGGTGCTCAAGGAAAGGCTATTTCCAAACAGACAATCTCAAAATGGATAGCCCACTGCATACGCTTTTGTTACTCATTTCATGGAAAAACTGTGCCTTCAAGCATCAGATCCCACTCCACCAGGGCCACAGCTACCTCTGCAGCTTTCCTCAGGGGGGTTCCTACCAAGGACATTTTGGAAGCAGCCACTTGGAGTTCAGTGCACACTTTCTCCAAACACTATCACCTTCCACTATACTCTAAATCTAGAGCAGGATTTGCCACAGCTGTCTTGCAGGGCATCCTTGCTCCTCCTAGTTCCACTTAGTGCTTGCCACCCCTACTTAGCTTTGGGATTCTTCACATCTGTAATGACTGCAGCTGTATGCACGATGAACATAGTACAGTTTTGTACCTACCATAAATGTAGATGTTCGAGTGCTCATACAGCTGCAGTCCAGGTTTCTCCCCCTCCGTCCCCTCTTAGGACAGGCCTTATGACAAACACCTTCTCAGACAACCTATTTGGGCTATTCTTTTATGGTGTATTTGCTTGCAACTACTGTTTTTTGATTATTCTATATTGCATGATTACATAAGTTTATGTTTTGCCTTCCTTCTGGGGGCACCTGACATCTGGGGCAAGAAAAACTGAAGAAGATGGCGTCGGCTGCCTCTTTTATACCCCTGCCGCACTGACGTCAGGGAAGAAGCGACGACAACTGACGCCGGACCTAGACTTTGGAATTCGGCCGACCGAGGACCCGCCTGACGGCAGGATAACCCCATCTGTAATGACTTCAGCTGTATGAGCACTCGAACATCTACATTTATGGTAGGTACAAAACTGTACTTTATACATCTCTGTCTGCACTATGAAAACTGTAAGTTTATGGCAAGTATTAATGATGAGTAAGTTTTACACGTGTGCCTCTTTTATTTATTTATAGTACTGTATTTCTATATCCTTATATTTCTACTGAGTCTGTTCCTGTTGTGTTTGTTTCTGCTGTAAAGAAAAGTTTTCAATTTTTTACTTTATTTTTAGTATCTTATTTTTATTTTTACTATTTAAATTTGTATTAATTTTATCTTTCTTCTGTAAACTGTCATTCTTATGGTACGAGCCTGAGTATCGAAATTTTGTGCAGTGATGCACAGTTTTTCCTCTGTGTTGATCTGTATGACAAAGTTTACTTTGACTTTGAAGTATAATTTGTTTTTACTGTTTATGCTACTGTTGATTGTTTACAACTTACTTTTGTAAATATTATCTTTTGGGGCTTTTCCTCCTGGGCCTCCGCTGAAAGTGGACCTGTGCCCAGTCGGACTATCCCGGTAAACAAACGTCAAATAAATTTATATTTAGAGCCATTGGCAAAGAAAATAAGTGACTTAAAGATGCATGGATGTAGATGGTATGGTAACCAAGAAAAGCTGGCTTCATTGCAGATATTATTTTGTACTTGATAAATCTAGAAAATGGCATTGTAGTGTTGTGGAAGATTTAGAGACAGTTTCACCTGTTTACGGGATATGAAATTAATGAAGTTAAAATGAAGGCTGTATTCATAAGTTATGTACCCACATATGAATTGGTTCAGCAATGCCCATATTTATGGAGACACAGTAAGATGAAGTATTTAGGAGTATGAATTAAAAAGGTTTCTGTTTTCGCATCTAAGGATATGTGGGAAGAAAATAAACAAAAAGTAATACAAAAACAGAGAAACTGGAAGCTCTTGTTTTTGGATATGGATAGTAAGATCCAAGGAGTAAAATAGTTTTCGGTCCCTTTAGTTTTGTGTACAGGTTAGGCATATTATTATCAACCAGAGGAGATGTTTTGGATGGTAGTTAATAAAAAGTTGAAGGACTTTATCTGGGAGGGGAAGAGGGCAAGAGTTTTGTGGGACAAGTTGATCATTCCAGCAGAACAAGGTGGTTTAGGATTACTTGATGTGAAGGGATATTTCAGATCTGCACAGTTAAGACACATATACATAAAAAGAGAAATTTATAATATAAAATGGAACGGGATGATGATGAAGCAAGAGGAAGGTCAGGAAATAGTGTGTGTGGGATTTTAGATGTAGGTCCTTAAGGAAAATGACAGCAGCCATACAGAATATTATATTCATAAAGTAGCAGAAAGTTTTCTAAGAACAAAGCAAACATGAGAATGGAGAAAGAAGATTTTACCTTTAAGGATGACTATAAGTAGCGATGCAGAAAATAGACAAGAGAAGGCTAAAATTTACTGGAGAAAACTGCCAAAGGAACTAAGGTATTGGGAGCAAATGACTAGCGAAGGAAAGGTAATAGAATGAGGTGAGGTCAAGATGATGTTTGGACTGCAAGCTAGAGGCTGCTTTCTCTACCAGGGATTATTATCAAAATATATGTAATGAGAAAGCGATAGCGGAATCTTAAGTGAAAGACCTGCTCTGGTGGAATTTTTAGATGAAGCTAGAACAGACCCTGCATTAAAAAGGGATAATTAGTAGGGATATAACATATTGCATGGTAATTGTAGGAATCAATCGGGGAGGTTAAAAAGTATTGGGAAGAGAGACTGGAAAAGCAATTTACAAGAGAACAATGGGAGGACATAATGTATGGCTTCCATGTATGCTACATAGTCCAGAAGGTTTAGGATTTTTGCTTTGAAGTGTTTGCATTGATAGTTTTATATTCCAAGAAAACTTAAAAGAATGTTTCCTCTAGTAGATAGCAAATGTTAGAGGTGTGATGTGGAAGAAAAATGCAACTGGGAACATATGTTTTGGGCGTATAATGAGTTAGAAGATTTAAAAAATTCTTTACAGAGTACTTTGTCAGAAATGTTGGGTGAGCAAATGGCTGTATGTAAGGAAATTATTTTTTTGAGTTGGGACTCAGGATCTGAATTGCCTAGAATATAGCAAGGCCTAATATTCTGTTTTGTGTCAAAAAGGAATTACTACAAAATGAAAATCAAAGTCTAAACCAACGTTATTTGAAACACTGAATATTACAAAATAATTAAAGAAGTAGAATTAGGGATCTTTAGGAAAAGGAAGAAGCAGATTACATAGAAATAAATGGAAATTGTGGGAAGATTACATGCAGAATAATTTTTGTGTGGAAGAGTGTAGTTTAAGGGAAGACAAGAATTCAGTAATTTATTTAATGTTGGACTGATGATAGTTGCAATGAAAGAAAAGTTATGTGTAATGTATATAAATGGAAAAATGTTAGTATGGTTTGTTTTTTGTTAATGTATGTTTGCATGTGTGTTAAGTGATAATTTTCTAAAGGTGGTTAAAAACATGTTATATTCCCTGGTAGGCATTTTCCGTGTTTCACTGCTGTCTGCTGTAATTTCTCGCCCTAACAAAACAGCATGTAGTGGAAACATTTTATTGCTGAATTGCTTAACCCTGACCACTTGGTTTCATTGGATCAGCAGTCAGTGCAGACATCGTTGATATAACTACACAAGTCCATGGACAAGGAGGAGGATCTGCTATTCTTCTCTTCCTTCAGGCGCTTGCTTTCTTTCTTCCTTTGCTTGAGCGGCTGAGAGGCAGTGACATTTAGCAGATACCATCAGAGTCATAGCTATGTCATCTGGTCCACTGGGTAGTTCCCCAGATTGGTTCCATCAACTCAAAATTGAGGACTAGAAAAAAAGGTCTTCCTAAAGTTAAACACCCCAAAAAAAAAAACGGTCTTCCAATCTGAACTGTAACAGTACAAGCTCCTTACTGAGCTCTACAAGTGCAGTGTTTGCATTCATTAAAGAAGTTGCAATATCACTTCCAGCTTTTTAAATGGCTGCTGATAATGCATTCACATCCCATTAGGAATTGCCACTTGTGCCCTTTATCATCTTGCGCTCAGAGCAGCTATCCCCTCATCCCACCCCTTTTTGCAGCCATTGTTACCATGTAATTTTTTTTTCTATTATCTCTTGATATTTTCAGTAATTGTGCACCTGCAGTCTGTCATAAATGTTCTTGAATCCTTCAGTAATGCTACTGCCATGCCTAGGATGATGAGTAGATGTTCATTCTGCCCCTTCCCTAGCAGCTCTCTTATGGTCCCATTTTTATTCTGTGGCTGAGTTATTAATGTCACATTCTAATGTACCCCTCTGTGTCAGCAAAGTCCAATGTTTTACCATGCTGTTAGCAAAGGTTCTTCCATTTTGTAAGGATTTTTTTGTCTATTTAGCACCTCTCTTTTCCCAGTGGACACACTGCTCCAAACCCTTTATTTTTTAAGCCCATGAGCTTCTGCTCTTTTTATATGCATTTGTTGGCAGTGAACTACTTTGAAGTGATATAATCTTAAATGCTTTAAAACTCGATTATGCTACTGTGAGGTGGTTGCACTGTTAATATTGTATGATAGTACCGGTATTGTCTTGCCTGAGATACAGCTTGTCACAGAGGTGCTGCATGCAATAGGAACCACATCATTTTTCTGCCCTTGTAAATCATAGCAGCTTCGTTAAGTGTATGTAATACTGTTTATGAAAGTATTGTCTGAAGTTACTTTGATGAATGATCAAGTAACTACCAGTTGAAAGTAACAACCAGATGAAGCTTTGAGCAAATGGAAGAACAATTAAAAACATTTTGTGCAGGAAGCAGGCCCCCTGCACTCCCCATTACCTCAGTACTTGCATGCCTATATGTGCTGTCTCAGTGGTTGCACAACCACAGTGAAAACCAAAGAAACCCCAACATTGACTCACTGTAATGTTAATAGATATCACTCTAGTACTAATCCATATGGGAAAACAGCAAGTCATTGAGCTATAACTTATGGAAGCATGCTTTACAGGTTTCATCCTCATCCTCTCCACACTCAGGGGTGGTCGGGAAGCCATCTGAAGACTTCAATAGGTTTATCCTTCAACCACTGAAAATAAACTGGTGGTGAGAGAAATTATGTAGCTTATTCTAGCATGATCATTCCAGATCTTTGACCTGTCAGATATCTCTTAAGGCTGAACTACTCAAGCTTTGCCCTGCAGTGCTACAATGTTTTATTTGTCCTAGTAAGTAATAAAACAAAAGCCATAACTTGGGTAGGGTGAAGAGGCAGCTGCTCCAAGCATAAGTTGATGTGGATCACAGTTGGCATTGTGAAAGAGATGCAGATCAGTTTCTGTAAAAGTCAGTGGTGCAACTGCAAAAATGCTAATAATAATTTAAGCAGGCATGATTAACAACACATCTGCTAAACAATGTAATAATTCTGAGACACTGCATGCTGTGTGTGTGTGTGTGTGTGTGTGTGTGTGTGTGTGTGTGTGTGTGTGTGTGTGTGTGTGTGTGTGTGTGTGTGTGTGTGTGTGTGTGTCAGTTGGTAAATGTAACGAGGAGCTTGGTATAGCTCTTTGCTACAATATGTACTAAAGATGGGAAGGAGTACTATGTCTGTTGTATGAGTATAGTTAACTATTTGCCTAGTGCTCAAAATATATATATTTTTTTTTGGCCGGGGTTCTTATTTAACTCTGGAGGACTTTATTTTTCCTCTGAGCACTAGCTGGGGTATTGCCCAGGATGCCATTTGTCTTAGCTGTAGGTCTGATAAATGCAGCAATATCCTTCTGTCTTAGACAGCAAAACCAGCAATGGTAGTCAGCTGAGCACTTCAATACAAGTCTTTCTGGAGAATATAAAGTGTCAGTATTCACATGCTCATTAGTTATCAGTTAACATCCCTCTTTATTCAGCCTTCTTGGAAGGGGAAAAAAAAAAAAAAAGGACAAGAACCAAACTGAACACTTAGGAACACCCATCCATCTCCCTTGGGTCACGTTCATGACCTGTACAGGTATATGTATTGCTAATATGAATTATTCAGAAGAAAAGATGCTGCCTTGCTTATTATGACATTTCTACTTTGGTGAGGCTGTGTTAAGGAACTAAATAACATTGCCATCAGAATGTATTTTAAATTTACCTTAGTTTGCTCAGCAAGACTCAAAACAGGCTAAAAGGTGTATTGTTTTCTTTAACGTCTAGAAGAGCTCACTCAGTATAATACAGTTATGCCAAGTGTGTGGCTTCAAGTATTTAGTGCAGGTTCCAGGCAGTACAACTAGCATGCCTTGTATGTTGTCTAGTAATTTATAAAGGCAAAGCACTTTTGCATGACATCTTTTTTTTATTTTTTACTTCTATTTATTTATATTTTAAGGAGAAATTTCAGTGATACATCAAGAGATATACTGCAGATGTTCTTCATCTCACATTGCTGCAGTCCTTACTTATGGGGTAGTCCGCTGTCCTCGGTCGGCCCGAATACCAAAGTATTAGGCTGACGTCGGTCATGGGCGCCTAGATCTGACATCAGAGCGTCAGGGTATAAAGGCGCATGACCGACGTCATATCCCCAGTCTTTTTTGCCGCATGGTCCGATGCAGAAGCAGCATTGCAAGTGCCGTTCGGCGTTCTGAAATTTTTCGTTTTCGGAGTTTCAGACCGATACCAAGTTGGGCTAAGTACCCGTTGGGAATATTTTTGTTTTTCTTGCCTCAGTTACTTACCGGATGTCAGAAAAAGTGAATAATTGTATTTCTTGTGGGAAACAGATACCGCATAGGGATTACCACTCGCTTTGTATTCCTTGTTTGCGACGAGCACGGCGTAGGGTGTCGGTTTTGTGCTAGGTTTAATAAGCGCACTATAAAGCGGAGGTTAGATTGCGCTAGGTTAGTCTTTGGCAAGAGGTGTAATTATAATATGCCGTCGGATGTTCCGCGCCTGCTTCTACTAAGAAGCGCAAAGACAAATCTTTAAAGCCTAGGCAGGATGATTTGTCCGTTTCGGACGCCGGACCTTTAGAAGCTACAGCTGAACAGGTGGATCCGGCTGAAGTTTCTGTTGAGTCCCAGGGGGAAACTTTGATTTTACAGGATGTGGCCTCTCAGGAGGCAGGTCAGGCTGAAGGGGCCTCTCAGGTTACTATTCTCCCTTCTATGCCTAAGGTGGTTAGGCCTTCTGCTACTGTTTCTAAGGCTCCTTCTAAGGGCAGGTCTGTCTTGCCTTCCACTGGTGTCAGTTCTGGTTCTTCAGGGTCTGTGCCTAAAAAGCACATGATTAAAATGGCAGAGGATTTGATTACTTTAATTAGAGGTTCTATGCCCCCTCCTGATAAAAGGCCCAGGATGGAGCCAGAGTTGGAAAGTTTGGAGCAGGCCTCAGATGATTCAGAGTCTTCTGCTGAAGACATTCAAGATTTCCTCCTTATTCTGATTCTGATGCAGAGGATTCCACTCCTTCTGCTTCTCCTCCAGAGGATTTTTCATTTTCAGAAACTCTGCATTCCATGAGGGAGCATTTTCAGTGGGAGGGACAGGATTACTCTGATTCCCGGAAGAGACTTAGGGAGTTCTTGTTTTACCACAGCATAGACCCTTAGCTATACCTCCGGTTTTGGATGTTGTTTCAGATGTTTTTCGAAGCTTCCTTAATCCAGATTCTGTGCCTCCTGCCCCAGTTAAACCGGACAGGTATTACAGGGTGCCTGAGGCTCATAAATATCTGTATAAGAGTCCTAGGGCGGACCCAGAAACTATTAGTCAGGGGCCTAAGGGTGTTAGAGCCTCTGTTGTTAAGAATCCGGTTCCTCTGGATAAGGAAGCTAGAGCTTTGGATAGATGGGGTAAGAAGGTGTATACCTCTTCTACTTTAGCAATGAGAGCTTTGAACTGCCAGTTTCATATGTTGAAGTATCAGAATTTCCTCCTTTCTCAGCTAAGGTCTAAAGTGGATGCTTTGGCAGAGGGCATAGAGTGTAAAGAATTGCAGGATTTAGTGCATGTTTCTGAACAGGTGGGTAAGCACTCTTTGCAATGTGGTTTTGATGCTTTACAGGCTTCTTCTAGGGTGGCTGCCACTGGTTCAGTTATTCGAGGCACGCCTGGCTTAAGGATCAGAATTTGTCTGAGCATGTTAAGTCTAGAATTCTGGATGCCCCTTTACAGTCTGAAGTTTTGTTTGGTCCTCCTGTGGAGTCAGTCTTAAAGAAAATGGAAGACAAGGCTAAGTCTATGCAGACTGTTAAAGATTTTTGCAGGTACAACCTCCAAAGTTTAGTAGAAATTGGCCTACTAAGGGGTGGACGTACCCTTCTTCTGATTCTCAGTCTAGGGGTAGATCTAGGCGTGGTAGGGGCAGAGCTCAGAGTACTTTCAGGCCGAGACAATGGAGTTCGCCTGCTCAATCTGCTGGTGAGGGCAGGGGCCAGTCCTTTCGTAAACAGGCCCAATGACCTACATTTTCAGCTGCCAGATTCTTCTTGCCTGGCAGCTCCTTTGGGAGGAAAGTTGGCTCTTTTCAAGCAAAATTGGCATTTAGTCACCCAGGACAAATGGGTATTGGACATTATAAACCGAGGTTACAAGTTCTATTTCCATACCATGCCTCCTTTCAAAGGCATGCCAGACATCCCTCCTCGGCAAAGGATAGAGGCTCGCAGACAAATTTCTTTACTTCTTCAAATACGAGCTATACAGCCAGTTCCTCTGTCAGAAGTGGGCCTAGGATTTTATTCTCGCCTGTTTCTAGTTCCAAAGAAAGGGAACACGTGGAGACCAATTTTGGATTTATCTATCCTCAACACTTACCTGGACATTCCAAAGTTCAAGATGCTGACTTTACAACAACTTTTACCTCTGTTGGGAAAAGATCACTGGATGGTTACTCTGGATCTCAGAGGCTTACCTTCATGTTCCTATCAGGCCCAGTTGCAGGAGGTACCTGCGTTTTCGGGCTGGAAATTTACATTATCAGTTCTCTGCATTGCCCTTTGGCTTATCTACTGCGCCCAGAGTGTTCACAAAGGTTCTGGCTCCAGTGATAGCATTTTTCAGACTAAGAGGAATACAGATTTATCCTTATTTGGACGATTGCCTGATTATTGCACAAGAAAAGGACGAACTTCTTCATCATCTACAGTATGTGATGGCAGTGTTAAGATGCCTAGGGTATTCTGTGAACGAAACAAAGTCCAGTCTAGTACCCTCTCAGGACATGTGCTTTCTGGGTGTGAGACTGAATACAGCTTCCCAGATGGCCTTTTGAGCCCGGACAAACAAAGAAGCCTTTCTCTTTATTTCCATCAAATGTCTCTACGGTCCAGGCTGACTGCAAAGACAGTCCTTCAAGCCTTGGGGTTCATGGCATCTTGTATTCTGGTGCTTCCCAATGCCAAATTGCATATGAGGAAGCTTCAATGGTATCTCAAAAATGTATGGACACAGCACTGCCAAGATCTAGACACTGTCATTCAGATAATACCTTGCATTCGGAAGGAGTTTTTGTGGTGGGCTCAGGAATGTCACCTAAACAAGGGACTCTCTGTGACCCGGCCAGAGGCGAGTCAGATTCTAACGACAGATGCCTCGGACAAGGCTTGGGGAGCACACCTCAATAGAAAATGGGTGCAAAACACGTGGCCTGTCAAACTCCAACATTTGCATATCAACTTGAAGGAAATGTTAGCAGTCCAGTTTGCATTGATGGCTTTCAAAGATTTACTTCACCCAGGGCAGGTGTTGATTCAAACAGACAACACTACTGTCATGTGGTACATCAACAAGCAGGGGGGAACCCATGCTTACCCTCTTTGCAGGCAAGCGATGATTCTGTGGGAAACTGCTCTCAATCTACACCTCAATCTTCAGGCAAGGTTTCTACCAGGAGCACAGAACTCCTTAGCAGATTTATTGAGCAGACAAATAGTGGATCCTCACGAGTGGAAATTGGATCCTCATGTATTTCAACAGTTGACAGTGTTATGGGGAACTCCAGACATAGATCTGTTCGCTTCTCCACTAAATTACCAGTTGCCAAAGTTTTGCACAAAAATATTTCATCACACAGCTTGGAAGGTGGACGCTCTATCATTCAGTTGGAACAATCTGCATGTATATGCCTTTCCACCTCTGCCTCTTCTTCCCAAGGTACTCTTGAAGGCCAGACAAGACAAGCCAACCATGATTTTGATGGCACCGGATTGGCCTCGACAACACTGGTACCCACTACTGAGGAGCTTAGTACGAGAACCTCCATGGCCTCTGCCTTTGATTCCGCACCTTTTGTCACAAGAGGACAGTCACTTCCTCAATGTCAAGATTCAGTCTCTACATCGAACAGCCTGGCATATTCTGTTTTAGACTCTGGAGGGTCTCAGCTTCCACAACAAGTTTTGAATGTTATTTTGGAGGCCAGGAGGCCTAGTACCAGGAAAGTTTACGCTGATAAATGGAGGAGATTTTTTATTTGGAGCAAAGGAAAGGACTTTGATGTCTCCAAACCTGATTTAAGTGTTGCTCTTCAATATCTTACTGAGTTATTGGACAAGGGTTTGTCTTTCTCCTCAATAAAGGTCCATGCTGCAGCCATTTCTGCTCACTATGATTGTGACCCTCCTTTATTCTCTCATCCTTGGTTTAAGCAATTTCTTAGAGGGGCAAAGAATATAAGACCCCCACGTAGAGCTCCTGCTCCTGCTTGGGATCTCAATTTTGTGTTGGAAAAACTTACTGTACAACCTTTTGAGCCTTCAGCTACTGCCGAGTTAAAGTATTTGTCATGGAAAACTGCTTTTTTGTTGGCCATTACCTCTGCAAGAAGGGTTTCTGAATTACAGGCCCTCATGGCAGTGGAGCCTTTCCTGATTTTTCATAAGGATAGGGTATCTTTGCGTACTAATCCTTCCTTTATGCCTAAGGTGGTTTCTAGTGTGGCCTTAAATCAAACTATTCATTTGCCTACTTTTTATGCAAACCCCCAAAATAAAGGGGAGAAAATTTTGCATACTTTGGATATTCACAGGCAGTTGCGTTATTATTTGAGCAGAACCAAGGAGTTCAGACAGTCTCAGCAATTGTTTGTTTCTTTTGCTTTGGGTTCACAGGGTAAACCTGTTTCAAAACAAACTATTTCTAAATGGATTGGGTTTTGTATTTCTTTCTGTTATTCCCATCATGGTAAGGAGATTCCTGCGGGAATCAGGCCTCATTCCACTAGGGCTACTGCTACTTCTACGGCCTTTCTAAGGGGGGTAGCTACAAAAGACATTTTGGAGGCAGCTACTTGGAGTTCAGTGCATACCTTTTCTAAACATTACCACCTTCCTCTTTATTCTAAGTCTAGGGCTGGATTTGCCACTGCAATTTTACAGGGCATTTTAGCGGCCCCTAATGCTTTATGATTTTACCATCCTCCCTTTCCCGTTGCTTTGGGATTCTACCCATAAGTAAGGACTGCAGCAATGTGAGATGAAGAACATAGTACAGTTTTGTACCTACCATAAATGTAGATGTTCAAAGATCCACATTGCTGCAGTCCAATTTACCCTCCCTCCTTCCCCACTGTAGTTAGACTTGGTGCTATGCTTTAGGTGATGGTTGTTGTTGGGCATGTTTTTGGGAGGTATTCTGTTTTTGGCTGTGGCCTTTCTGGTTTGGTCTTCTGACATCTGGGGCAAGAAAAGACTGAGGATATGACGTCGGTCATGCGCCTTTATACCCTGACGCTCTGATGTCAGATCTAGGCGCCCATGACCGACGTCAGCCTAATACTTTGGTATTCGGGCCGACCGAGGACAGCGGACTACCCCATAAGTAAGGACTGCAGCAATGTGGATCTTCGAACATCTACATTTATGGTAGGTACAAAACTGTACTTTTCTTCGCATATTTTAATGGGGGGGGTGTGGTGAAAAAATGTAAAACTCAGCAGGCATTAGATTTATTAATGCAATTTCCCTTCTAGTTAAAATGCAGTCTAATTGGAGCTGCTTTAAACAAAGAGAAATTGCCTGGCCATACTGCCAGACTTAGAAATCTAAAACATCCAAGTCATCAGCACCACAGAATCTCATTCCATGTAAGGTATTGTACTTCCTAGAACATAAGAACAGATAGTCAAAATGTTTGTTGCTTTTAAAGTGCATACCTTTACTCATTCAGCATATTTGAACTTACTGCTTTAGTATATTGAAAATTAATGTGGTTTCTTTTTTTTTTTTACTTGCTAGTGGCTTAGATAGGAGGTATAATATTTGTTAAATTGCTGTAATTTATTTCATGTAATTGAAGTATATGTTGGAGTATCCATTTAGCACAGAACCATAAAGTCTGAAAAGTTTTAAACATTTATTCAAGAAGGGTCACTGCAGTAGTAAATTATAACATTTGGGTATACTTTCCAGTTGAAGGTTTTTTTTTGTGAAAGAATTGATTCTCGAAATTATTTATTTATTTTTATTTTACATTTGTTGACCAGGCTAGTCTAGCTGGATATATGTCCATTTTCAGTAGAGGCCCGGGGAGAAAAGCTCCAGTATTTATTACAAGGTTTATAAAGAAGTAGCAAAACAAATATTATTGTAAGGTGTTTTTGTGTGTGTGAGCAAATACTACATAATACAATGCATAGACTGAAATCATACATAGTAAGTACAATGAAATTTAACATAAAGAATTGATAAAAATGCATTGAGGTGTGAAGGGAAAGGTATTAGAGATATAGGGAGAGAAGAAAGAGAAAGAATTAAGAAAAAAAGAAAGGGGAGAGAAGGTTAGTCTGGGTTAGTACAAGAGCATAGCCAGTGTTTATTGAGATACAGCTTTAGATTCCTTTTAAACAGTGGGAGTGAAGTGAGAGATGTAATATCAGAGGGTAGTTTATTCCATATTTTTCCAACAGCAGTGGAGAGCAAGCAATCTCCTGCTAAATTGTTAGTTTTAGTAGTATGGATCAGAAGTTTGTTTGAAGAGCGCAGGTGTTTCAGGTTATTGTAAGGGGTAATGAGTCTGGAAAGTATTGGGGTTTTGCTAGGTTGGTAAAAGGTCTTGTGCACTATTGTAAGCTGTTGGAGTTTTAGGTGGTTGGGAAGTTCAAGCCATCCTAGTTGTTTTAAGTTCTGGCAGTGATGGGTTCTGAAAGTAGATCCTGTAGCAAATCTAGCAATATTATTATAGGATGTTATTAGTTTATTGAGGTTATTTTTAGAGAGATTGGTGAATATGGGTGAGGCATAGAGTAGAGTAGAGATTAGGTGGGTTCTAGCTATTGTGGTCCTTGCTAGTGGAGTGATAAAGGGTTTGATTCTATATAGTGATCCTATTTTTTTGTTAACTGATTTTATTGTATTGTTGATGTGAGAATCAAAGTTGAGATTGTTGTCTATAGTTATTCCTAATAGCTTAGTGGTAAGATCAGGAGAGATAACAGTACCGTTGTTGGAAGTAAGAGTGAAGTGAAGAGGGATGGACTTTTGGGTTGGTGAGAAGAGTAGCAGTTTAGTTTTCTTAGGGTTGAGGAGCAGGCACCATTGAGAGAACCATTGTTCTACAGTGTTAAAAGCTTTTTGGGTAATAGACTGGAGTTCAGTTTGAGAGGTGGCTGTACAGATTATAGTAGAGTCATCTGCATATTGAATGCAGGTAGTGTTTGGGATAGCTATTTGCAGGTCATTAATAAAGATAGAAAATAGAAGGGGGCCTAGGATAGAGCCTTGAGGAACCCCTACAGAGATAGGAAGGTGAATGTTTTGGAGAAGGTGGTTTAGTAGTTGTTTATGTATGCATTTTTCCAATATTTTTGCAAGAGGGGATAAGAGTGCTATAGGACGGTAGTTGGAGAAGTCATTGGAGTTCCCACCTTTGTGGAGTGGAATAATATGAGATATTTTCCAGATGGAAGGAACAGTTCCATCTTTTATAGATCTGTCTAAGAGTATAGAGATGGGATAGGCAATAGCTTTGGCACCTATTTGAAGGAACTCAGCAGGGAGTCTGTCTGCAGAAGGGGTGGTAGGTTTTAGTTTGAGGAGGAGTGAGAGGATAAAGGAGGTAGGAATTGGTTCAAAATGAAAAGAAGGAGGTGGAGTAGCAGAAGATGTAAGCATGTTTGCAGTATTGGGGGATAGGTGACTAGCTAGAGTTTGGATAGCATTTGTGAAGAAAGAGTTGAAGGCATTAGCTGTTTGTGAGGGATTTTCAGGGTTGGAGCCTAGTGGGTTGGGGGTGATAGATTGGCCTGGGGAAAGAAGATTGTTAATACTAGTCCAGAATTGTTTGGGTTGCTTGTTGGTGGTTTGTTGAGATAAGAGAAAATAGTTCTTTTTGTCTGTCAGAATGGCTTTTTTTGTACTCTTTCTAAGTTCTCTGAAGGTTTGGTGGTCAGTCAGATTCCTAGTAGTGCGCCATTTTGCCCAGGATTTGTTTCTGAGAGTGATATTTTGCCTAGTGTCATTGGTGAGCCAGGGGGCTGGTTTAACTTTGGTTCTAATAGTTTGTAAAGGTGCATGATGGTCTAGAATGGATAGGAATGTGGAATTGAAGTATTCTGCTTCGTTAAGGGGAAGATGTTGTAGTGGAGACCAACTACATTGTTTTAGTTCTGCTAGAAAGAGTTGTGAGTTAAATTGCTTTTTTGAACGTAATGTTAGGACAGTGTTAGGAAGAGTTAGGTTTGTTTTATGTCTAATAATGTAGGTTAGTGAATGGTCATTTAGATCGTCTGGAAGGGTACCGGATATATAGGTTTGTTGGGGGCTATTAGTAAGTATCCAATCTAAAGTAGTTTCATGGTTATTGATTTTATTAGTTCTGGTAGGGCTGTTAATGAGTTGAGAAGCCATATAGGTTTATATGGGAGGTGGGGTTTATACTTTTACAGGTATTCCAGTCAATGTTTATGTCACCTAGGATAATTATTTCTTGTGGGAGGTTAGAGGAGAGCCAGTTAAGGATGTTTTCAAGCGTGCTAATGTTATTTCCTGGGGGAAGGTATGCACAAATAATATTTATGGCTTTATTTTTGTTGAGTTGAAGCTTTAGGCTAATAATTTCGGTACTATTGTCTAGGGGAAGGCTAGAATATATAGTACTGATTTGAAGGTTATCTTTATAAAGAATAGCAACTCCTCCTCCCTTTTTGGCTAGGTGATCAAGTCTTATAATATTATACCCGGGTGGGGTAATTTCATTGTCTTTAATGTTTGGTTTTAGCCATGTTTCAGATAAGCAAAGTATGTCAAATCGGTGGTCATCTAAGAGGACATGAACTTGAGCAATTTTGTTACAAATGCTACGAATATTAACATGAGCAACAGAGAGTGAGTTGCCAGGTTTGGTAGGTAAGAGGGTAGTAGTTATATCTTGATTAGTGTTTCCTGCAGAATAGGTATGTTGAGGGCCGGGGTTAGGATGAATGTCCCCATCCAATAGAGCATGGATAAGTATTAATTGTTTAGGCTGGAGATGCTTACAGAGGCAGACTAGTGATTTTTTCATTTTGAGGTTGTTAAACTTGATATGTACAAGTCTGTGGTATTTGGGTAGTTGGTAGCTGGCTTTATAAGTTAGGTTTATGGAAGGTGAGAATAAAGGAAGTATAGGTGAAGAGGTGTGTAAGGAGGGAAAGGTTAGGGAGTAGTGGCTTGGTTGTTCATATGAAGTTAGGAGATAGGTAGTGACTAGAGGATGTAAGAGAGAGATGCAGATCAGTAGTTGGAGTTGTGAAGGGATTAATAATGTATGCATTTTAAAGGTATGAGAGATGAGAGGTAATAAGGGTTAGATTTGTAGCGCAAGTGAGAAGTAGTAGTATGACTATCAGAGGTAGAGGAGAAGTTAAGTTATATTATGAGTAGGTGTGAAGTGATGACATAGGGGTTGAGGGTGTTAATGATGAGGTGTGTTTGGAGTTTGTGAAGTGAGGGTGTGTCTTCTAGGGGAATAAATGTAGGAGTAGTGGGGGGGTGAGATTTGGGGACAGGGTACGGGAGCAGAGTGAGCCCGAAGGGCGAATGGAGCGGGATGAGCCAAGACAGCAGAGTGTGGTGGAAGACAATCAGTGAAGAGAGAGAGATCCCGTGGTAGGTCTAAACATGGGGGACTATAGAAGAAAGTACACAGTCAAGTGGGAAGGAAGTCAGGATGATTAGAGGAGAAGAAGCTGAACAAGGGTACCTTATGACTAAGGGGAGTTGGAAGGTAAGTTAGTCCGAGAAGAACTGAGAGCTAGTGAAGAGGGAGAGGATACAGCAATGGGGTAGGCAGTGCAATACAGTAAGCTGTGCTAGAGACAGTGTCTAGTGGGCTGTTGGATGATAGCAAAGAGAGGTCCCTTGCTAGTTTATTCAGGTTAGGGGGATGTGAGGGAGAACAAGAGAATATAACAGGGAGGATAGGGAGAAGTAAGAATTATATAAAAGCACGGAAGTAAATGGCTGAGGGGGTGGTTGGCTGCTGGCTGTCCTGCCTGTGAAGCTTGTCTAGCTTAGAAGAGTCTGAACAATCATATAGATGGAATTTATATATATCTGAATCAATACATACTTTCACTTGGTTTATAAAGGGAAATAAAGTCTTTCAGGGAGCTGTTTATTTATTCCCTTAGTTAGCACAGGTCTTCAGAGGCATCCGCCTGGGTAAATGCAAGTGTTTGGCGCAGGGACAGACTGGAGCACAGAGCTGGTAATAGAGAGAGAGAAAAGGTGGTAATGCAGACACTACAACATTAAGGAGCAGGTAAAGATGTTACACAAACACAGTTACAGCTGTAACCTCAGTTATTACAACACATTGCAACTTTATCACACTTCCATAACTGCAAATAGAGCTAGTTACAACTATATATTCAGGGCAGTACTAAGTAAAAGCAGTAAACCCAGTTAGGCAAGGAGCTGTAATAACATTGAGAGAAGATAATCCCTCTGTGAACCAGCAAAAATACTTATTTATAACATCATATATGAGTAGTTTAAAATCCTTCTTGAATACACAGTATGAAAAGAGTAGTTCACAATTACAACAGTTACTAAGTATTCTTATAATACTATAAAAAAAATAATTATTAATTTTAAAGACATTTTGCGATACACAGTGTGATGGGGCTGTAGGGACTAATATGCTAACCTGATTATGGCACAATGGAAAATGAGTTTTACTTATAATTATAGCTACAAAAAGCAGTGTGTGTCTGTGTGTGTGTGTGTGCGTATACATATATATATATATATATATATATATATATATATATATATATATAATTTTATAAAGAGATTTATTGAAATATTTTTTTACTTATAATTATAGCTACAAAAAGCAGTGTGTGTGTGTGTCTGGTGTATGCATATATATATATATATATATATATATATATATATATATATATAAAATTTTATAGAGAGATTTATTGAAATATTTTTTATCGTATGGAATGGTAAAGAAAAAGTATTTGTAGAGTTTATGGAAAACTTGAATACTAATAGTAATTCTTGTTTAAAATTAGGTAAAAGAGAAAATTATAACAAAGGGGGGGCAGAGGATTCCCCCCTCCTGGTTCCTCTGTATAAAAACAGCTTATCAGAGAGGAACCCTCCCGCATTAATTCTTCCCTCCTATCCTTCATATATCCCCCTAATTAACCTTATTATTGTACTAGGGAATACAAATGCTTCCATTACCATACTCATAAAATCCCAGCATACTGTTGAATGCTTTCTCTGCATCAAAACTCACCAACAGCAGTGGTATTTTCTTGCATTCTGCTTCCCTCTGGATCATTATTCTGTTGTTCTTCTTCTTTCGGCTTTTCCAGGTTAGGGGTCGCCACAGCGGAACTCCGGTATGCTAATGATTGGCAGTAGATTTTTTATGGGTGCCAGCTCGACGCTCAACCTTCAACGAAGGCACGCCCATTCATGCATGTCTTTCGAACGCCACTCAACCATGGGCTGGACATGCAGACTCCACACAGAAGGTGCTCCAGCCGAGAATCGAATGGGAGAACCTCTTGCTGTGAGGCAACAACGCTACCACTGCACCACCGCGGCTTGGATCATTATTCTGTTAATGTTGTCAAATGTTTGCTTCCCCTCTACAAAACCAGATTGATCTATATCTGTCAATTTTGGCAGCACCTTTGCCATTCTTTTAGCTAGTAAAGACATAAACATCTTATAATCATGGTTTAAAATTGAAATGAGTCTCTATGAAGCTAGATTAAATGGGTCTTTACCGTCCTTATGTAATACAACCGTTACAGCTTCCCCTCTTTTTAAAATACTGTTGAACAAAATTTACCAGATCTTTACCACTTTCTTCATTCCTAAATTCCAAACTTCCACAGGAATACCATCCATTCCTGGAAACTTTCTTGAAGATTGATTATATATCACCATTTTATATCACCTCCTTCTATCTTAATTGGTAGTTGTTGAGCCTCGTCTTCCTGTAATCTTGGCATAATTAAGTCTTCCATAAATGTTTTCATTTGTGTTCTTTATTGATTTCCACATTTCTCTGCTTCATACAAATGTTCATAACATTTCAGAAATATCTCTAAAACCTCTATGGCATCTCCAGTTATGTTTCTTGTTACAGGCTCCCTAACTTTGACAGCAACCCTTTCTACATTTTGCTGCCTAAGTCACTCTAAATGTTTTTGTGCTCTGGCTATATATCAAAAAATAGTTGCTAAACAGCAGTTTTTTAAGGTCATGCAAATTATCCAGATACTCCTTTATTTTCTCTTTAGCACTCTGCAGTTGCTCTTTTTCTTCTGATTTCCCTTATTCTGCAATACTTTCTTTGTCAGCCCCACTTAATTAATTTGTATTGCTTCTTCATTTGTATTTCCTTTTTATTCTGCCTTGTTTTTAAACTCTCATTTTCATTTTATCCCACTCACTACCTATGACTTCTGAAGATATTTCTGTCTTCCCAAATAACTCAAGTAATTTCCACTACCTATTTCTTAAATTCCTATGTTTTTAACAGTTAGGTGGGAAAACACCAGTGTCTTATTATTACTCTGCATTTTTATCCTACCCTTTATTGGTACATGATCTGAGGTAGTCATTAGATGTGTGTTGAAGCTTTTGATTAAATGCAGATGTTCACATGAAGTAAAATTTCTGTCTAGTCTAGCCCAGTTTGTCTTGGGGCATAATATCTAAATTCTGAGTTCCTACTACTAAATTTGCATCTTCCATACCAAATATTTTCATAAATTTCTTCAGAAATCTCCCCTTTTTGTTGTATTTTCTCTTCCACGGCCCCGATACATCCTTAGTATTACAAAGTAAATTCCAGTTCCCACCTATAAGTAATATTCCCTGCTTAAAGCTGATTATTTCTCCCAAAATGTTCTTAAGCTCCATAATAGCAGTGTTTGGTGTAATATAAATGCATTCCAGCATAATTCTCCTACCTTGTCAACAGCACCTTATTACCACAAATCGACCATTATGCCTAATGTCTTTTCTTTCCTCTTCTATCACTGTCGGAGCCCCTCTAGGAATTAGGATAACTGTTTCCCTTTTCCTTTGCTCCTGATGCTCTTCTAAATGACACCCAGAAGTCCTTTGCACTTGTTATTTTTTAATGTAATTCAGTACTCTCTCTCCTTTTTGTCTGTACCTGTAAGACCATTTATGTTCCAAGATATTATGGGTAGCGTAACCTTCATGATAAAAAGCTATTGATGTCCTTTCATATCACTGTTGCAGTATTCATGATGTGGGATCTCCTGCCAATGATAACTCAACTTCCAGTCAGTATACCAAAGCCTTTACATCCTCCTAGCATCGTATGTCAGATGTATGTTTCCCTGTTAGGTGTAGGGCATAAAGATGATGTATGAACACTCCATATACAGAGCCTCTTTGCCACCAGTTCTAATGCCACAGTTGCACGCCAGTCTGAACGTCTTTCGCCAAGCTGGTGTTTACCAAACCATTTACACATAAGTGCTCCTTTATCTGGTACTTAGGGGTTTATGTCATCCAGGAAGGAAAAATGTCAGTGTGGAAGGCAGATTCCTTAAAAAGACATCACGAGAAGTGTGTGCTCTGCCTAGGTGCTTTATACGATCATACCCATTGTATCATTTATCAAACCTTTGTTTCCAAAATGCTTCACTGCTGTCTGTCATCTCTGACTTTTTATCTTGAGAACAAACATCTCAATCTTTTGATCTTGGGTACCATGGCCGAATCCTCCTGCACCGAGGCACAGTAGTCTCTTAAAAAGAAGACCAAGAAGCCTTAGTCTGACTCTGCTGGTGTTCAGCCTCTGCCAGACATCTGTCTTGAGGTGTGGTGAAGACACCGAAGACCATCCAGTGCAGACACCAGTTTCCTCTGCAGCAAACCTTTCTGTGGCCAGCTTGGAACCAGCTTGTCATATGTGCGCTGAGGGAATGCTAACATCCAAAGTGGATGTTGAGGTGGAAACAATCTCATCTTTTCTGAAGGGCCTATGGGGGATTCCCCAGATTCTGATGTTGGAATAGTTCCCAGGTACCCTTATTGAGTCTAAGGTATGGCTTCAAATGTCCTAGCTTGGTCAAAGCAGACATCCCATTGAAGAAGAAGCAGAAAACTAAGCACATCCGTCCCACTGCTAAGGATCTTCAGAGAGAGTAGCAGGATTTTACTCAGGGCTTGGTCAGTGCCCTGGTGGCCTTAAAGGGACAGTCCCAGGGATTTCTTGTTTTGATTCAGCCTTTGTTTACATTTCAGGTTTGTCTTTCTGAGCATGCTCACCTTTGGCTGAGGGGGGTGGGGAAAAGTGCCTGAAGGAAGTTTCAAAGGTGTTAGCCAAATTTCATCTCAAATTGCAGTTGTAGTGACAACAACTCTTCCTGTGAGCCATTCATTTGTTTAATCTGCACATTTTACCCATTGCGAAAAGTAGCCTTTCTGGCATTTTATGACCTGACTGCTGCTGCTACTATTCTACAAAGCACAACAGTAATGCAAGGCTTTTAAAATAATAGTAAACCAAGTTTTGTTGCTTCTTTCAGTTCATATTTTATTCTATGGTGATTGTGAATCCTGGCCATCTACAACAATTTTATGACATGGCTTCTACCTATAGAAAGCATCTGAGTGAGGCAAACAGTGGTGGAAAACATATTTCTCTTTCTTTCATTTTATATTTTACTGTGTTCTGATTTTTGAATACTAGCCTGATGTACTGGCTTTCCGACCTGCTAGTAATTCCATAGAAAGCAAGTGTGTGACAGAAGGTTGGAGCATTAGTAGATACACTCTTCTGTTCCTTTTTCAGCTTCTAGTTTGATATTTGCTGATTTCTGAATATTACTAGACAAATGCACTATTTTTTATGAGTGGGCTGCTTGCACATCTGTAGAAGCATGAGTGAAGCAAAATTTAAAAAATAGTATACACTGATGTCCCTTTTCCCTGGCACAGCTTTCTTAATTTTAAATATGAGCCAGGAGCTGGGGGAATAATTCCCCAATCCAGTGTAATTTGGAGAGGAACACAAATCCAAATAGTTTATCCTGGGAGCTGAAACAAGACTGGATCTGTGGATTTACAGGATATTTAAAAGTAAAATAACACTATGGGTGGGAATGAAAGTGATGCTGAAGTTTGTGTGACTTCTGTCAACTTAACTCAGACCCTTATGTTAAACACTGGCATCGTCCCTTTAAAACTGCCTCAACTAGTATCTGTTACTGCTTCTCCTTGGTTCTCTACTCCAGCTAAAAGGACTATGGAGTTTGATTCTTCAGATGAGAATTTGGATTCAGGCAATCAGTCATTGGCCTACTCATCACAAATTACCTCTCCTTTAGACTCTAGGTCTGAGGAAGAAGATTCCTTGAATCCTGACTCTCCTTTTGAGGAGTGTCTTTTGGAGAAACAGTAATTCACATGATGGTTAATTTTAAATTTGACTGCTTACAAGTCTGTGTTATTCAAAAGAGGTATTATGAGCTGTTCAGATGGCGTCTCCTAAACATTCTGCTGTCCCCCCTGTATTGGATGCCTTGTTGGATACATTTGTAGCTACTCTTTTGGCTTCTGATTCCCATCCTCCAGCCCGTAAGAAGCCTGACCATTTTTATAAAGTGCCCGAGGCATTTAAGTACCTTTACAAGTGTCCTCCTTCAACCCTGCTGTGGTCACTGTTTCTGTTGACAAGTCATCCAAGCTTTTGCCTTCTTCCAAACTCCTTCCTTCTGGTAAAGACAGTAGGGCTATAGAGAAGTTAGGGGAAAAAAGTATACGCCTCTGCCAGTCTGGCCTCATGGCCATTAATTGTCAAACTCATGTGACAAGGTATGTTTTGGCCCATGTGTCATAGATTGGGAATGGTTTGTCTGACCTTCCTGATTCTAAAGGAAAGGCTGCTGCCCTCTCCTTATTAAGTTCCACTTCTACTTCTTAGGATGCCTGTCACTGCATCAGATGTAGTTATAATGCATCTTCTAGCGATGCCGCTTCTGATTTAGTTGTGAGGGCGTGCTCTTGGCTCTGCCTCCAGGTTTTACCTGATAATATTAAGGCCAAGCTCCTAGATGCTCCTTTATACAGTCAGGGTTTCTTTGGTTCAGCTGCTGATGACTTGTTTAAGACTCTACAAGACAAAGGACCTACTAGATAAAGCAGGACAACATGAACTGGTGTTGATAATGGGTGACTTGAATGCACATATTGGGACAGACAGAACAGGATATGAGGACTGCCTGGGTCCACATGGGTGTGGCAACAGAAATAAAGAAGGAGAAGCCATTCTAGACTTATGTCTGGCAAATGGCTTGATAGGAGCCAACACATGGTTCAGAGAGAGAGTGTCACAAAATCACATACAAGAGTAGCTAACATGCAACTCCGGTAGACTTTCTCCTAGTAAGGAAAAAGCACAGTGTAGAATCCATGATTGCAAAGTCATCCCCAGTGAAACAGTCAGCCCACAGCATAAACACTAGTTGCCACAATCAGCTGCAAGAAGTGGTCAGAGAAGGCTCTAAGGTCAACAGAGACCAAGATGAAGACCTGTAAGTTGACTGGAGAGAAAGTACAATAATTCAAGGAGTTACTCAGGACACTATCACCCCAAGAAGAGGAGGAAATAGGTGGAGTTGAACAAGAATGGCAGTGCCTAAAAACAGCATGTGCTAGGACTACAGAAAACCTATGTGGCCAAGCCAGGTATGGAAATAAGGTACATAAGGAAAGCTGGTGGTGGAATGCATAAGTCCAGGAAGTCATCAAAAGAAAGGAGTGCAGGAAGAAGTAGGGGATAGAAAAGACTGACGAGGATAGGAAGGACTACTGGTTGGCTAATAAAGAAGCTAAGAAATAGGTTGCAATAGCAAAGAATAAGGCATCGGAGGCACTCAACCAGCTTCTGGAAAGTGACTCAGTAAGTGGCACAAAGAAACTATATGAGGTTGCAAGGCAAAGACAGAAAGATAAAGAAGATAGTCAGACACCCTTCATAAGGGATGCCAGCAACAACCTGTTCAACAGTCCACAAGACATCAAAGGCAGGTGAAAGGAGTATTTCCAGCAGCTTCTGAATGAAGAAAACCCTGCAGAAGATGTATTGCCCCAGAAACAGCCTGCGACAAGAGAAGAAGAGGAGCCCACCCTAGAAGAAATAAGAACAGCACTAAGGAAAATGAAGTCAGGGAAAGCAGCAGGCTCAGACCAGGTCACAGCAGATATGATAAAGATGCTGCATGAGACAGGGGAGAAATGTCTCCTAAGGGTACTAATAGCAGTGTGGAGAGAGAGGTATATCCCAGATGACAGGAGAATAAGCATACTTGTGCCAGTGTACAAGAACAAAGGGGACATCCACAACTGTGAGCAGTACAGAAGCATCAAACTCCAGTCACATTGCATGAAAGTTCTGGAGAGGGTGATTAATAAATGGATATGCTGGGTAGTAGAATGTAAAATTGGAGATCAGCAATTTGGATTCTGATCAGGATGCAGCACAATTGACCCGATGTTTGCAGTGAGACAGAAACTTGAGAAGACAGTAGAGATGAGGAGATAGTCCAACTTGGGCATTCCTAGACTTGGAGAAAGCATTTGACAAGGTCCCAAGAAAGCTGAAGTGGGCAGTACTGCAGTGGTTTGAAGCCCCAGAAACACAGGTAGAATTAGTGCAGGCTATGTACAAGGATCCAATGACTCAAGTACAAACAGTGTTCAGCCTCTTAGAGGGGTTCCCAGTGAGAGTAGGTGTACACCAATTCAGCTCTGAGCCCTCTGCTGTTCATACTGGTGATGGACTACATTAGCAAACAGTTCGGAGTGGACAGATCAACAAAGTTGTTGTATGCAGACGATGTGGCATTACAGGCAGGCTCTGAGCTACAACGTCAGCAAAGGATAGGAGAAGGGAATGCAAAACTGAAAGCACATGGGATGAAACTAAGCATAGATAATGCATTGTTTGTTGTGTCTTTTGGTTTTTCCCAGTTAGGGGTCACCACAGCGGAACTCCGGTCCACTAATGATTGGCAGTAGATTTTTACGTGCCGAGTTGCCAGCCCTGACGCACAACCTTCAACAAAGGTACGCCCATTCACGCATTTCTCCTCGCAGAAGACGCTCTAGCTGAGAATCGAACCGGACAGCATCTTAATGTGAGGCGACAACTATACCGCAGCACCACCACCACAGTTGATAGATAATGCGTTGGTAATGTCAGCAAACTGGGGAAGTCAGAGGAAGCTGAGAATAGAGGGAGAAGGGAAGATAGTTGAACAGGTAGACAGCTTCAAGTATCTGGGAGGGGTGGTTGAGGAGAAGGGAAGTTTGAATGAACATGTCAAAGCTAGAATCAGAGGGGCTGCAGCCAACTGGCATAGAGTGTCAGGTGTAGTCTATAACAGAAAAATGTCAAAGAAGCTGAAAAGTAAGATGTACAAGACAATGGTGCGATTAGTACTACTGTATGGTACAGAAACCTGGGCAATAAAAGCGGAAGAGTTCAAGCTAGAGGTGATGGAAATGAAGTGCCTGAGAAGGGTAGTAGTACGCTTACTGTGGGAGAGATGAAGAAATGAGGACATAAGAGCAGAAGCCAAAGTAGCTCCAATTGCAGAAAAGATCAGAGGAACAGATTACAGTGGTGTGGACATATGCAGAAAAGCAGAAGCCAATCTGGTGAGGAAGATTTTGGACAGACAGGAAGAAGGTAAGAGGAAGCAAGTATGTCCAGCTAAGAGGTGGGTGGATTGTGTGAAAGAAGATCTGCAACGGTCGGGCATGAGTGTTGAGGAAGGCAGAAGTGTGGCACTGAATCAAGGGAGTTGCAAACACTTAACACAATACCCCAACCCCATGTAGAAAAAAATGGGAAAAAGGGGGACTGATGATGATGATGGTGAAAACAAAGGTAAAGTGATGTAGGATTTGAAGCCAATCTTTGCTTCTCCCAAATTTTAGAGAAGCTATACTTCTAAGTCTGTCTTTGTGCCTAGGCATATTCATCAGCCTTCTAAAGGGAAGAGGGTTTCTAAGCATATTTTTGCTGATAAACCCACCTAGACATCTAAAACTCAAAAAAACCCTTTTCAGGACAAATCTGCTTCCATCTGACACATTTCCTCTCCTTCCCCTCAGGCCAGGTTCCTCTGTCTTTCAAGCTTTCCCTATCCCCTCCCTGCCTGGCAAAAAATAACTTCAGACTCTCTGGTTCTTTCCATTATCCATCATTGATATTTTATGGTATGGAAATCCCACCCCACCCCCCTTTCTCAGGTCTTCATCAACCTCTTCCAGACCAGCTTTCTCATTTTTCTGGATTTCTACAGGATTAACTAGATCAGGGCTGTCTATATCAGGATCTGGATGTGCATCTTCTCCTTTCTACTGGGGTGGCTGTAGTTCTCCTCAGGCACTTTGTTTCTGAGTATGGGCAGTCTGTATGTCACCTTTATGTACTATACCTTTCTGGGGAACATATATCTGACATACGATTCTGGGAGGTTGTAATGGCTTTGGTATACTGGCTGGATGTTAGGCTATGCTTGGCAGGAGATCCCACATGTTATGAATACTGCGACAGTGAAAAGGACATCTACTGTTATGGTAAAATAGTGCACTTTTATACTTTCAAAAACTGTCAGGTACAATAGGTGAGAATGTGTATTTCCAACTTTTGTGATGCATGTACCCACTAATTTTGGCAAGGTAATCTTTTATACAATAAAAAAATCCAAACTTATATGTGGAAACACAGGTTTAATAGCACACAGCACAGGATCCCAATGACTAAGCGCTTTCAGCATAACAATGGCTTAATCAGAGCCATTGTTATGGTGTAAGTGCTTAGTGGTTGGGATTCTGTGCTGTGTCCTATTAAACCAGTGTTTTCACATATAATTTTGGATTTTTTATTTTCTTGGTTTTTGCTTCGTTTGAAGTGTTGCTTGGTTTTAATCTTTTATACAGTTGTTTCCTCTCATCTCCATTTGAACCTATGTCATATTTTTGAAGACATTTTGTTTTAATGGAATCCCTCAAACAAAAAAGGACATTTTGAAAGCACTCCCATTCCATATTCACTTTGAACAAACACAGAAAACTATGCACATCTTCAAAAAATGAAGTTTAACCCTCTAGGTAGGAACAATTATCCCAAATTGACAGCTGAACCCACAGGCATTACTTAACCTAAAATTAAGGTTATCCATGCTAAAGTGCATGCTCCCTCTTACACTGATGGCTGTCTGTTTTTTTTATGTGTTCCCCTCCCAGATGTGAAAAACAACTTGTACATTTTCTGAAAAGATTAACGTTTATCCCTAAGAAAAAGCACACTGGCTATCTTTAAATAAAATGAAATTGTACACTGTTCTGTTAAATGCATTACAGTATTAAGACTGCTAGAGAGGCTGCTGTCTCTTATTCACTTACCATAATTTTAAATTTTTGTCTTTCACTGAACTTCTTGCCATCGTATCTTTTAAATTTTGCATTTCCCAAAGCAAAGAATGAACAGAACTCTCAAGATTAATTGCTTGCACCTCATCTCCATGGCAAAGTACGTAGCAGTGAATCTTTCTCAGTTTAACTGAGAACATAATCTATAGCTGCTTTCAGCTACAGACTTGACTCCACAGAACATTTGCTAATGGAAAGAAAAAACTAAACCTTTGCAGATGTAAGAAACTTAGCATTTTACTGCATCTCCATTTTGCCTCGCCTTTAAAGCCTACTTACTTAAAAAAACACTTGTGTATAGTTTAAGCCAGTAACATTAGTCTAGTCAGTCACCCTTGCAAAAATAAGAGAAAGTATCTTAATTTTACATATAGTATAATCATTGCCCTTTTACATCCCAACCCCACCCTAGCTGCCCAAGGTCACAGCCATATTAACATTAAGCTTGTTTTTGTCCAGGCTTTTTTTCTCTTGTAAGTTGAAAAGCTTATATTTCTTGCAATTAAAATAGTATTAGTTTACTTAATATCTTTAACATATGCAACAGTCACTGAAAAGGCCCCACCACATTTAAAACACCCCTGACTACACACTACAAAAACTGCTTTACTGTACATAAAATGCAGTTTATATCATGAAATGTTTTATACAAGTACTAATAAGAACCAAGCTTGTTTTACTTACAGTTGCTTTTTTTTCTCCGTTTAGTGTCCTTTTAAACATTAGTGACATAACATGGGGTATATGCTTTACAGTCCTCCCACAAGTTTAACAAAGTCAGTAAAAGTCCAGTGTTTTTCAGCCACTTTTTCTTGCACAGCCATATTTCACAAATATGATTGATGCTTTAGAGTCTCCCATTTATTCACTAATTTTAGTGTTGCTGGTCATCTTCGTTTTCATCTTCATCTGCCAGCTACAGCCTCTGGTTCAAGTCCAGTGCACTCCTGATTCTTCTACTCAACTCCCGCACTTTTTTTCTCTCTCAAACATTTTCCTTTGGAACATTGGGAAAGGTTTCACTAGCAAAGTCTATGAACTTTTCTGTCAGAAGAATGAGAAACCGTCCCTTTCTGCTTTCTGGTTCACGTTTTGTTGGTTAAACTTTATTTCCTCCTTAGCCTATTCTGCGTCAAAAAATGTCTTTGGTCTTCCAGAAAAAATATTCAGAAGACAGCTGGATATAGCAGCTTGAATCTCTCTCCTGGCTCTCAACATTCTCTGATTGCTGGGATAAATTTGCTTTTCTTCTGCCTGGTGTATATTGAATAATTAATTTTCCACAAACACTGCTGTTGCCAATTTCTAATACTTTTTCCTTCTGCCACAGTTTTGCCAGGATCAACTCTTTCTGCTGGTATGATTGCATCTTTACTAATATAAGTCTTGGCTGCTTCTCATGACCGGGTTTGGAGCATACACTCGACGTCCCCTTTCCACTAACAGATCCTGTTATGGCATACTAGTCCAGTTGATTATTTGTGTTTTCCTAAAATTAATAGAATCTGCTCCTTCTAGTTTCTTTGGTACAAGAGAAGATCTTAGGTCTATATGCTCTTTCTCTTAACTCTTTTGTTTTTTGAAATGCCACTTCTTGAGAAGCCTCGTACTTAGCCAGCTTTTTCTTCTTTTTTGCCTCTGATATTTGGAATTTTTATCAGTTCATCTGAATGGCTAGTTAAAGCTTCTTCCATTTCCCAGGCTTTTGTTATTTGAGTTGATATATTCCTTCATCGTTTCATTTATCTTAATCATCTCGAGTACATTTGATTTTGTCTTTTCTTCTAAGTTACTTGAAGCCATCTCTTGAACAAAGCTGAAGGTTGAACAAGCTGTTGGCTGAAAAGCTGCAGATTCCTTCCCAGATGGTGTTTCCTTTTTATCTTTTCTGTCTGAATTTCTTTCAAGTTCTCTACATTTCTTTTTTGCTGGTATCCAGGCATTGTACTTACTAGCCAGTAACTAAATTTTACCCTCAAAACACTTTATCAGTGGTACTTATTTTCCTCAGTTTCTGTTTTCACATCAGGAGAACTGAAGTTAAGCTGTTGATCAATGTGCAGCCATCTTCATCTCCCTGTGATTCTACCTTTGACCTCCTTATTTAGACTTCCCTTTTCCTCAGCCACTCCTCCCAGATACCTGAAGCTCTTAGCCCAGTTTACTATTTTTCCTTTTGTCTCAGTTTTTATGTTCTGATTTTCCCGTTTGTTGCATTGTGTATACTCGTTTTAATTCCATGTTTCTTCAGTTTTGCATTCCGTTCCACTGTCATATTTGCTGAAATTCTTTAACAGTCTGCTTACAGTCTTGCAATGTGTGCGTGTGTGTGTGTGTAGAAAGATACATTCATACATATTTATATTTGTCTATATGAATATATATATATATATATATATATATATAATATGTATGCATATATAATATGTATGTATATATATATATATATATATATATATATATATATATATATATATATATGGTAATCCTTAAAATTGTTGCTGTTTTAATTGAAAGCTTTATTCAGTGTTGCATTTGGTAAACAGGAAAGTCAGCTGAGTTTTTTTGTTATATTGACATAATACCAGGGTTGTGGAAATATGCCTTTTCCCTGGGCTTGTACAGATTTGGCATTGGTATATTTGGTGGTCCCTTGCCATAAACAAACTTTACAACAAAAGGAAGAAACTGTTGCAGAAAAGAGGAAAATCCCAGGATGCAAAAAACTCCCTTACCAGCCTCGGTAAGAAGCTGAGATCACTCATAAAATTCTCCAATGCTAGTTACGAAAGTAAAATTGCGAAGGATTCCAAAGACAACCACAAGGCATTCTATAGCTGTGTCAAGAATCTAAATGGCAATGCTCAGATCTGCTCTGAGCTACAACAAAATGACATTAAATATACTGATCCCAAGGATATTGCCAATATGCTGGCAGATCAATTCAGTGCAAATTTCACCCCCTAAAGGGCCCATCTCAATACGGAAAGATTGCCAAATTCTGGTAATAATGGCTACACGGGTAAGAAATGCACTCTCCCAAGCTAAAAAAACAGCATCCATGGGACCAGATGACATCCCAGGCTGTGTACTACATGAACTACAAAATTAACTGGCACCTCACCTAAGTGTCATGTTTAATCATAGCCTCACCTCTGGCTTCGTGCCCACTGAATGGCACACATCTATAGTTATCCCACTCCACAAGGAGGGATCCATCTTGGATCCCGGGAACTAACACCCTATCAGTCTGACAAGCCTGATCTGCAAAGCCATGGAATGTATTATCATGGAACATATAAACAAAGACATTGGCAACCTTCAAACACTGGACCCCACGCAGTTTGGGTTCGTGAAGGGCCGAGCTTGTCTGCTGAACCTGATCGACTTCTTCGAATCAGTCTCCAGAGCCGTGGACAGGGGTAAAGTGGTCCACATGTTCTATCTGGACCTCGCCAAGGCCTTCAACACCATCCCCCACTCTGGAATCATAGATAAACTTACTAAGCTGGGCATTAATCCATATGTCACTCGCTAGGTTGACAACTGGCTTACTGACAGAACCCACACTGTAAAAGTAGCCGACTCCTAATCCAGCTCCAGACAAGTGAAGTACCTCAGGGTTCAGTCCTGGGACCGCTCTTGTTTAGCATCTACTTTTCTGAAGCACAGGCCAACACTAAGGGACTCTGGCTAACAAAGTTCACAGATGACTGCATACTGGGAGCCATTATTGAATCCCCAAATGATGTGGGTATTCTATAAAAGGGCCTTACAGAAACAGATGCTTGGTGCCAGAGCCATGAGCTCAGGCTCAATGCCAATAAATGTATAGCTATCCCCTTTGGGAAAAAGCATGTACCCATGAATTACCACATAAGTGGCAGTACACTAAACACCGAAAGTGTGATAAGAGACTTAGGGACACAAGTGGACAGTGGTCTCACCTTCAATAAACACATCGCCACAACAGTCAGGAAATCCTTTTGTGTGGCACACCTCATCACTAAGGGCTTTTCATCCAGAAAAAGAAGGTCATTGTCCCACTGTACTCATCCCTCATTAGACCCATTATAGAATACAATGCCCTGTTTGGTATGTACCTCTCAAGACATCTGCAACAACTGGAAAGGCCGCAGAAATACCTCACTAAAAGAATCACAGGCCTAAAGCAGATGCCCTATGCTGACAGTCAGAAAAAACTCCATCGATACTCTGTGGCATATCGTCTACTCAGAGGCGATGTCTGCTTAACGTACAAGGCCATGTCAAACCCAGAGCTGTTGGACATGCTACACTTAAAGAAATCCCAATCCCTCAGAGACACATGCTCCAGGGATCTAAACATTGTCATCACAATGAACAAAACATGCTTGAGGGATAGGATTTTCTTCGTGTTTCACTGTTGCTGTCATCACATTTGGGTTATCTGCCTGCAGGTAGCCCTCAGCCGGCCTGAATACCAGAGTCTTCGTATTTCTGCATCGGATGTTGTCTCTTCTTCCATAACGTCAGGTCGTCAGGGATATAAAACATGCAGCCGATGCCATTGCATCAGTCTTTCATGCAGTGCGGTGCCCAAAGCAGAAGCAGTTCGCAAGTGCCGGCCGTCCGACTTTTAAAATTTTTGTTTTCGAGTTTCAGATACGAAGTCTTCAAAAAAGATCCATTGGGGATCCTTTTTCTTGCTCCAACCAATGTCAGTAAAAGTTAACAATTGTCTTACCTGTGGAAAGCAAATACCTCATAGAGATTTTCATTCGTACTGCATCCCCTGTTTAGGCCCAGACCATGACATCCTTCGCTATCAGTTTTGTGCCTTGTTCAATCTTTGAACTATTTGTCGTCGTGCTATTTTTGCAGCCAATTACTTTCGTACTCGGTCTCAGTACTCTGAAATGGCTTTGTTAAGCCATCTGACTACCGACCTTCTGAAAAAACGTAAGGATGAAGACAGACCGCATAGGTCCAAAACTGCCAACGATGCTTCTGTTAAGCTAGTCGCCAGTATGCCGGTACTCAGGCGCTTTCGCAGCCCCTGATACCTTCTACTTCAGATTTGCAGGCCTCTACTGAGACCCATTCGGAGTCCGGTATGCCGCAAGATGCTTCTTCAACTATGGAACCTGCGGATGTCTCTTCCTTGGATGGGTCTGGAGCTGCTGTGCAGGCACCAGCTTCTGAGGGTGTATTCAGGCCCTACAGACTTGCATTTTAAACCGACGTCATCTTTTCCATCCAGAAGTTCCAAATCCCTCAGGCCTAAAACTTGCACTACGCCTAGAAAACCGATGACCAAACCGCGAGCTCAGGCCCGTATGCCTCAAAAGCATATGCTTAGAATGGCTGAAGACATTATTAACTTGATTAGGGGAAGCCAGCCTTCCCCTCTAAGAGACCTAGAACTGAATTTCTGACTGATTCTTCTGATCAGGAATCTGATATTTCTGCTCCTTCTGATTATCGGGATTTGCCCTTATCTTCTTATGAGGATTCTGATGCAGAGGATTCCATTCCCTCTGCTTCCCCTCCAGAAGATTTCTCTTTCGGTGAAACTTTGCCTACTCGTAGGGAACATTTCCACTGGGAAAGCCAGGATTACTCTTAGTCCAAAAAGAGGCTTAGGGAATTCTTACTCCTGCCCCAACACAAGCCTCTAGCTATCCCTCCGTTCTGGACATTGTAGATGATGCTTTCTTGGGATTTAGCCTTACCCTAGACACTTTACCTCCAGCTCCCAGAAAACCTGACAGGTATTACAGAGTACCTGACTCTCAGAAGTTCCTCTTTAAGAATCTTTCTACGGATCCAGAGACCATTTCCCAAGGATCAAAAGGCATTAAGTCTGCTGCTGCCAAAAATCCTACCCCTTCTGATAGAGATTCTAGAGCCCTGGACAAATGGAGTAAAAAGGTATACACTTCTGCTACTTTGCCCATTAGGGCTTTAAATTTCCAGTTTCATATGTTAAAGTATCAGAAGGATATTATGGGACTACTTAAACAGAAAATGATGTTGATTCCTGACTGTGCTGAACACAAAGAATTGCAGGATTTAATGCATTCTACAGAACAAGTTGGTAAACATACTTTGCAATGTGGTTTTGACACTTTAGAAGTATCTTGCAGGGCTGCTGTCACTGGGTCTATACTTAGAAGGCATGCTTGGCTTAAGGAACAAAACTTGCCAGATCATGTTAAAGCTAAATTACTGGATACTCCCTTAAACCAAGACCACCTTTTTGGCAACAGAGCAGAAAAAGTCCTCAACAGGATGGAGAAAAAAGCTAAATCTATGCAAACTGTTAAAGATTTCCTACAAGTACAGCCTCACAGACTTAGTAGGCATTGGCCTTCAAAGAATTGGTCCTTTCCAGTCTCTCCCAGGCCTTCTCAGTCCAAACCCAGGAACAGCAGACCACCTAGGTTATAGTCTCAGGCTGCGCACAGACTTAAGCATTGGGGTGCTCCCACTTCCAAAGCAGGGAGTAGTAAGCCACCCCCTACGGAAAAATGTCACAATGACTTAACCCTTCCAAACCCTGCTCATCTACCGGCTCCCTTAGGAGGAAAGCTCGCCCTGCATGCAGAAAACCTGAGAACTCATTACCCAGGACAAACTGGTTTTGAACATAGTTTCCCAAGGATACAGATTCCACTTCTGCACACTACCAACCCCAAACGGTTGGCCAGACCTACCCCCAAATCAGTGGGTGGAGGCCCAACAGCAGGTTCTCTCTCTTCTCAGCATCAGGACTATTCAACCTGTCCCAGCAGAACAAAAGGGACAAGGTTTCTATTCAAGACTTTTCATGGTACCCAGAAAAAACAGCTCCTGGTGTCCTATCCTGGACCTCTCTATTCATAGGTAGCTATCGGCCCAAGGGCCAACATAAGCCTAGCCAGCAAGGTACCATAGCTTACGCCACCCAGGAAAGTTATTTTCCTGTGCCACTGTCCAGCAGACACACAGAAGTGATCCCTGGGGTGTATTTCCTATTTTCCATCCTCTCATCAAGATTTTTCTTGAAGTGTGCTAATGAAGAACTTTGCTTGACATAGATGGGTAGCTTGTTCCAGAGTATAGGAAGTCTCTGGGACAGGAATCTATCCCTCCAGCATGTCCTGTTTATTGTGGTGACAAGGTTTATGTCCCTAGAGCATGTAGCTTGGAGGGATTGGGATTTCTTTAGGTGTAGCATGTCCAACAGCTCTGGGTTTGACATAGCTTTATGTGTTAGGCAGAGATCACCTCGGAGTAGGCGATATGCTACGGAGTAAAGCTGGAGTTTTTTGAGGCGGTCAGTGTAGGGCATTTGTTTGAGGCCAGTAATCCTGTTTGTGAGGTACTTCTGTGGCTTTTCCAGCTGCTGCAGATGTCTTGTGAGATGCATTCCAAAAGGGGCATTGTACTCTATAATGGGTCTAATGAGTGACGAGTAGTGGGGAACAATTACATCTTTTTTCCTGGTTGAGAACCCTTTTAAACACCTTTCTGGTAATTCCAAAATTCAAAATGCTAACACTTCAACAGCTTCTTCCTATGCTAGGCAAAGATGCCTGGCTGGCAACCTTAGACTTAAAGGAATCTTACCTGCACATTCCAATAAGGAAATCTGGCAGGAAATACCTACGCTTCAGGGCAGGCTCCATGCACTATCAGTTCTCTGCACTTCCCTTTGGCTTACCTGCTGTGCCCAGGGTATTCACAAAGTGTCTAGCTCCAGCTATTGCATTTTGCAGGCAGAGAAATATTCAAATACACCCATACTTGGATGATTATCTGATTCAGGCAGAAAGCAAGGACTTGCTTTTACCACACCTGGCATTCGTAAATAAACTTCTAACCTCACTGGGGTACACCATAAATGAAAAGGAATCTCACCTAGTACCCTGTCAACAGATTGTATTCCTGGGAGCAAGCTTGAGCACAGCTTCCCAGATGGCATTCCTCACTCCAGAGAAACAAGTTTATTTGACAACCTATTTCAAACTATTGGCCACAAAATCCCAGCTATCTGCAAGGAAAATTCTGCAAGCCCTGGGCTTCATGGCCTCTTGCATTCTACTAATTCCATATGCAAGACTGCATATGAGGAAACTCCAATGGTATCTAAAACGCCTATGGTGTCAACATTCGCAGGACCTGGAATCAATGATTCCTATCATTCCTTGTATAAAGACAGAGTTCCTTTGGTGGGCAGAGGCCTGCTACCACAACAAGGGGCTCCCTTTCACTCTACCCCCTGCCGCCCAAACCCTAACAACAGACGCATCAGACTATGCATGGGGGGGCTCACTTGGCAGGGCAGTGCATTCAGGGCAAATGGAACCCGCGACAGATGCACCTCCATATCAATCAAAAATAAATGTTAGCTGTATGGAATTCCCTGACAGCCTTCAAAAATTGTATTCTTCCAGGACAACTATTGGTAAAGACAGACAACACCACAGTTATGTGGTACATAAACAAGCAGGGGGGAACCCACTTGTACCCTCTCTGCAGACTAGCCATGGCTCTGTGGAACACAGCCTTGACCTACCAAGTTCACCTACAAGCTCAATTCCTGCCAGGCAAGCTAAATTCACTGGCAGACGACTTAAGCAGAAATCTCATGGATCCACACAAATGGAAACTAGAACGAAAAATATTCAACCTCTTGAAGAACGAATGAGGGATTCCAGAGGTAGACTTGTTTGCCTCCCTTCAGAACTACCAGTTGGACAAATTCTGCTCAAGGACTCCCCGCAGTCAAGCTTGGAAAGCAGATGTCCTGTTCTTTACTTGGGAAAGCCTCTGGGTTTATGCCTTTCCCCCTCTGCCTCTCCTCTTGAAGGTTCTACTAAAGGTTAAACAGGACAAGCCAAGGACAATACTGAGTGCACCAGACTGGCCATGCCAGCATTGGTACCCTCTCTTGCACAGTATGACACTGCTGCAACCATGGCACCTGCATCAGACCCCTTCCTTGCTGTCCCAGCAGGTGGGCCAGATTCTGCTGTCTCAGCTTCAAACCCTGAACCTTGCAGCTTGGCTAATTCCTTGAGCTCCCCTCTAGCATCCCTCAGTAAGCAGGTGCTGGATGTCATTCTGGAGGCAAGGAGGCCTAATACTAGAAAATCCTATGCTGGAAAGTGTAAATAATACTGTTCCTGGAACCAGACTCAAGGGATGGACACAACGGTGCCCAGCTTACCTCATATTCTTTAGTACTTAACAGAAATGCTCTACAAGGGCCTATCCTTCTCTTCAATTAAAATTCATGCCTGTGCCATTTAAGCACATTATAATACTGAGCCACCCCTCTTCTCTCACCCCCTGCTTAAACAATTCCTTAGAGGGGCCAAAGATTTAAGACCCCCCCCCCCCAGGAGAGCTCCCACTCCAGCCTGGGACTTTAACTTTGTATTGGAAAAGCTCATCCCCCCCCCCCCCCTTTGAGCCAGCTGCAACAGCAGAGTTGAAATTCCTTTCTTGGAAAACAGCCTTCCTTCTAGCCATCACTTCAGCAAGAAGAGTGTCTGAATTACAGGCTCTCATGGCAGTGGAACCCTTCATTATCTTCCATGCGGACAGGGTTTCCTTCAGGACCAATCCTTCCTTTATGCCCAAGGTGGTGTCTACTGTGGCCCTAAATCAGTCCATTAATTTGTCTACTTTTTTCCGTATTCCACAAAACAAAGGGGAACGAATACTGCACTCTCTGGACGTACACAGACAACTTAGATTTTATTTAGACAGGACTAAGTCTCTCAGAAAATCTGAACAGCTGCTAGTTGGCTTTGCTGCAGGGGCAGAGGGGAAGGCCATTTCAAAGCAAACCATTTCCAAATGGATAGCCCATTGCATTCATTTCTGCTACAAGCACCATGGACAACCTAACCCACAGGGGATAAGATCACATTCCACCAGGGCTGCATCTACCTCTGCAGCCTTTCTCAGAGGAGTCCCTACCAGGCACATCCTAGAAGCTGCTACCTGGAGCTCTGTACATACCTTCAACAAGCACTACCACATTTATATTTTTTCTAAATCCAGAGCTGGTTTTGCCACTGCAGTCTTGCAGGGCTTAATAGCTGGCCCTAATGCTCTTTAACTTCCTCCTCCATTCCTTAGCTTTGAGAATCTACCCAAATGTGTTGACTGCAACAGTGAAACACGAAGAACATAGTACAGTCGTGTACACTTACCATAAATGTAGATGTTCGAGTGTATTCACTGTTGCAGTCCTGGTTACCCTCCCTCCAGCCCCCTTACTTCTCTTGGCTCTACCTTTCCTTCTTGTTTGGTATATTTAGTTTTTCTGGTGTATTTGCTTTTTGATGGAGGTGTACCAGAATGTATAATTGCTTCCCATTGTGGGGGCACCTGACATCTGGGGCAAGAAAAACTGATGTAATGGCGTCAGATGCATGTTGTATACCCCTGACGACCTGACGTCATGGAAGAAGAGACAGCATCTGATGCAGGAATCCGAAGACTCTGTATTCAGGCCGGCTGAGGCAACCTGCAGACAGATAACCCAAATGTGATGACTGCAATACACTCAGACATCTACATTTATGGTAAGTATACACAACTGAACTTTCCTAACCCAGAGACTCCCCAGACTCTGGAATAGACTGCCCATACATGTCAAGCAGAGCACCTCTTTGGCCTTCTTCAAAAGGAACTGTGATGATTGGATGGGAGATAGGAATTTCACCCCGGGGATCACGTCATTCGCCCTGCTAGACGGGGGTCCAGGGAAGTAAATACTGTGGGAAGAAATAGTCAGGGAATTGTTATGGCTAAGCTTGTATAGGCCATAGGGCCAATAGCCTAGTAGCAACCTATGAACCTATGGGATGTGGGGGTTACAAGGGGAGAGCTTGCCATCTAAGAAAAACATTGTATCTTATTTCATCATTCTGTTTGAACCAACAGTTGGGTACAGAGCTGCTCCTTTGATCCCATCCAGCTATTAATCCAGTGTTCTAGTGCCACAGGCTCCTTCAGAACTTTCCCACAATCTTCTGAGAGCCATCCCATCAGATGTACATTGCTGCCATTGTGAATGGATCTGAACGACTGCTCCTTATAGCTGCTCTTCTTTTGTAAATTTTGGGATAATTTCCCCTTATCTGATCTCTTTTCTTCAGTGATAGCTTTTCATGATTAAAAAATGAATGTTTATTATTATCTTTTTATTATTAGTTACTGGTTTATTGTCTCAACCTCTTGATGCTTAGGTGGGTACCCTGATTAATTGCTTTGTTTTATCTTAGAATATTGTTTTCTTCTTGTGTGTGGATGTTGATACTAGTGGTTATATATAAGGCTTTTCAAAATGAAGTAATTGCCTCCCCAAGATGCGGATGACTTGTGCAGAGTTCATTTAGGCCCTGAACACTTCAAACTATATAGTTGTTATTTGTAAGGTGTTTCTCCCCATTCTCCAGCTGATCAAAAGAATAAACGGATTATCAAGGGTGTTCTTCCAGCTTAACTATCAGACAGATGAGAGAAGAAATAAGAAAAAGGCAAGGAATACAAGAAGTACAGGACTGATTTCTGTACTGATTTAGAAATCTGTGGTCATGGAAACTATAGTTATCAGGTACACATCATATTTTAAATCCCCTACTAAGTCAGTCAGCAAGCACTCTTCAAAAAGAGGATTGCCACCCTTGGTTTCTGCGCCTCTTTCTAATTCCTCTCTTAAATGTTTATTTTCCTTCAGAAGTACATTTGAAGCTGGATGGGAGCCAGAGATGAGGTTCCCTCTGAAGATGCAGATGGAACTGGCCATTATCATATATCCTGTTATTAGGGAAGATCAGATTGACTTTATTTCACCTCTTTTAGCTTCTGCCCTGGTGCCAGTTTCTGCATCAGCAATCTCAAAGGTGACTGCTGACCATGATCCTGTCACTTTGGCACTGTTGGCCCTCCAGGTCTCTATGTGACTTCACATCAGACACACTTGACACCAGTCCCTTCAGTTTTGAATGCATCTTGGTTCTGAACACTCAACGTCTACTCCTTAGCACCATCTGTGATGATAACTCACTAGGAAATCTTCTTGGTTTCTGGGTCTTTGATATATGAGCCAGAGCTGCTGATGTCTGTTAGGAGGCCATCCGAGTCCTAAGTGTGAGGGATGCCTGATGTTCTTCGTGTTTCACTGTTGCAGTCATTACATGTGGGTTATCTGCTTGCAGTAGCCATCAGTCGACCTGATTAACAAAGTCTTGGATTCCTGCATCGGTTGCTGTCCCTTCCATGACGTCAGGTCGTCAGGAGTATAAAACATGCAGCCAACACCATTACATCAGCCTTTCTTGCTGTGCGGTGCCTGAAGCAGAAGCAGTTCGCAAGTGCTGGTCGGCCGACTCCTG
The DNA here is from genome assembly GCF_019279795.1 of Protopterus annectens. NCBI lineage: Eukaryota > Metazoa > Chordata > Ceratodontiformes > Protopteridae > Protopterus > Protopterus annectens. Next base: position 791,206,246 of record NC_056748.1, on the reverse strand, counting down.
AAATTTTCGTTTTCGAGTTTCAGAACCAAAGTCTTCAACTAAAGCTAACAATGTCAGTAAAAGTTAATAATTGCAGTACTTGTGGAAGGCAAATACCTCACAAAGATTTTCATTCGTACTGTATTCCTTGCCTAGGCCCTGACCTCGACATACCTTGCTGTCGGTTTTGTGTTTTAATCAGCGCACTATCCATCATCGGTATATTTTCGCTTCTATATATTTCGGTTCTCTGTTTAATTATCCAAAAATATCATCAGTTAGCCATCCGACTACTGGGATTCCGAAAAAACGCAAAGATAAAGAGACATGCCACCGAGGTCCAAAGCTGCTGACGACGCTTCTCCTAAGCCAGTCGCCAGTTCACCGGTACTCAGTGAGGCGCTTTCGCAGCTCCTGATACCCGCTACTTCTGACTTGCAGGCCTCTACTGAGACCCATTCAGAGTCTGGCATCCCGCAAGATGCTTCAACTGTGGAACCTGCGGATGTCTCTACCTTGGATGGGTCTGGAGCTGCTGTGTAGGCACCGGCTTCTGAGGGTGTATTCAGGCCTACGGACTTGCATATTAAACTGACGCCTCCTTCTTCGTTTAGGCCAAAATCTCAAACCATGCCTAAGAAACTGACGCCCAGGTCGCATGCTCAGGCTTCTATGCCTAAAAAACAAATGATAAGAATGCTGAAGATCTTGTAACTCTAATCAGGGGAAGCCAACCTCCCCCTTCTAAGAGACTTAGGACTGAAGTTGTTTATGAATCTTCTGAACAGGATTCTGATTTTTCTGATTCTTCTTATCTGGATTTGCCCTTATCTACTTATGAGGATTCTGATGCAGAGGACTCTATTCCCTCTGCTTCCCCATTCAAGCAGGGCTGCAACTACCTCTACAGCCTTTCTCATGGACGTCCCTACTAGGGACATCCTAGAAACTGCTACCTGGAGTTCTGTACATACTTACACCAAGCATTATCATTTGCCAATTTTCTCTAAATCCAGAGCTGGTTTTGCCACTACAGTCTTGCAGGGCCTTATAGCTGGTCCTAATTCTATTTAAATTCCTCCTCCCAACCTTAGCTGTGGGAATCTACCCAAATGTAATGACTGCAACAGTGAAACATGAAGAACATAGTACAGTTGTGTACACTTACCATAAATGTAGATGTTCGAGTGTATTCATTGTTGCAGTCCTGGTTACCCTCCTTCCAGCCCCCTTTCTTCTTTTGGCTATACCGCTACTCTCACTTACTATGCTGTAAAAGTTTTTTGGTGTATTTGCTTTTTTGTTGGAGGTATATCCTTGTATTTATAGATTTAATTGCTTCCCATTAGGGGGGCACTTGACATCTGGGGCACGAAAAACTGAAGTAATGGCGTCTGCTGCATGTTTTATACCCCTGATGACCTGACATCATGGAAGAAGGGACAGCAACCGATGCAGGAACCAAGACTTTGTTAATCAGGACGACTGAGGGCTACTGCAAGCAGATAACCCAAATGTAATGACTGCAACAGTGAATGTACTCGAACATCTACATTTATGTTAAGTGTACACAATTGTACTTTTTCATGCCACCCACTTTTGCTTCGATAGAGGAGGTGGAGTCAGTTCCAAGGAGGCCTTTCCCAGTTCAGATGGACTGTGGATCCACCTTCTGGGCCGTGGAGAGGAAAATATCTGCCCCCTTCCCATAGGCTATTGACAGGACTCTGTCTGCTTCATCCTGAACTGCTTGTCCACTGGCTCTTCAGCCCATTTCTCAATGCTTCCAAGAACAGAGTAGAACAGTATTCTTCAGAGATTTATAATAGGTGCATTATGGCTCTTCCATGGTGTCTGACCAGTCACAACCAGAGATTTCTAGGAAGAAAACATGAAAAAAGAAGCATGCAGACTCCAGTTTGGAGTCCATTACCGACTTGGATGAATGAGATGGTTCCTTCCACTCCCCTCCTGAAGACACCACATATGGCAAGGTCCTGAAATTGATGAAACAGAGGGGAGCCTGGCTGTCAGACCTACCCTCTGAGGATGAGGATGTGTTATTTGAAGCATGCAGATATTTCCCTTCTATTTCTTGGGTGGTCCCTCCTAAGGACCATCTACTAGAATAGGTTGCCAGGAGTATATGGTAGGAACCTAATGCAATGGAATCCATCCCATGGAAACCTAACAAGGTCTTGCATCTTCCCTAAAAACAGGCAGTTTTGTTTTAGAGGTCCTCTGGTGGATTCATTGATTGTTGCAGCTGCCACCAAGGGGGAACTCTTGGATAGGTTCTCCCCTGTCTGTCTCCCATATACAGAGTCGAGGGCAATCAACAGGATGAGAAACTGAGTTTTCACCTGGGGTATCTTTGCTGTGAGGACATTAAACTACTTTACACACAGATTCCAAAAGGACTTAGCAAAACAAGCTGTTAATGCTTAAGGTCAGCCCATGACTCAGGAGTTTACAAAACAGCAGCAGACCACCTTCACTAATGCCCTTTATGACAGATGTTCACTGTTTTGTCCATGAGTTATGGAAAGGTTGGCTAGGTTGGTAGGCGGGTGGGAAGACTTTGTCTGCTGTGGGAATACAGTTTGAGAATCCTCCGAGATTGTTCAACAAGAATAAGAAGTGTTCCAAATGCTTGTGGTTTCAAAAATCCCAACATAAACCATACAACTCCTCCCCTATGATAGGACTAGCCATGTTAGAGGTGGCCCCTTTTGTGGGTGCAAGCCACATGGTCAAAGGGGTCTGCAGTATCAGGGGTACAGAGAACCCTTCTCAACTACACCAAATCAGCACCCTTGAATGCAAGTCCCGCTATCCATCTCTGAAGGCCGTCTGGGGGTGTTTGTCTGAACACTGAGATGAGTGGTTGGTCATCATGTAGGCCAACTAGTCATGAGACATCATAATCAGAAGCTGTACCATACCATGTTTCCAAAGGCTGTCACTTCAGAAGCAGCAGTTATCAAATGTATCACCCAGTCAGTTGAAAGCAGCCCTCCAGCAAGTCACGTCCATCATTCCAAAAAGAGCCATCCAGGAGGTTCTACTTGACCAGAGATGGTCAGTAATCTACTCAGGATTCTTTTGGGTTCCAAATTAAAACAAGAAATGCAGGCTAATTCTGGATCTCAGCATCCTAAACCTGTATGTAAAAAATGACCCCTCTCAGAATGGTTATGATGCCAGTGATTTTACCACGTCTGTAAGCAAACAACTGGACTTGTTCATAGATCTGCAGGAAGCCTACATCCACAGAAAAATTGCAAAGGAGTTCAGAAGATTTCTGTGCTTTTGGATAGGTGCTTACCACTACCATTTCACAGCTGTGCTCTTTTATCTCACTACAGCCCCCCTGGTGTTCACCATGTGCATGGCAGTCAACACAATTTACCTGTGGCTACTAGTGATCTGGAAGTTCCCATGCTTAGATGACTTGGCTCCTAACTGTTGCAACCAGAGGATCCTTACTAATAGCCAGATATTACTTTTTTGCAGTTCTGCCAATCTTTAAACATCCCCATAAACTAAAAAAAAAAAAAAAAACACAGCTGCAGCCCTCATTTCTCTGATTATCTGATGCCATCTGGACACAACTTCATGTCAAGTGCCACTGACTCCAGAAAAGTGACTCTTCCTTCAACATTCAGTTCAGATACTGTTATCAGCATCAGAGTCCCTCAACACTGCTAGTGCTAATAGTTCTTGGCTTCTTAGCAGCCTCAATTTCCATGATACATCATGTCAGATTTCATATGAGGATCCTCTAGTGGATGCTTTCCACACAGTTTTCTCGGCTAACTGACTTACCGTTCATCCACCATCAGGCTGACTCATTCATGCAGCAACCTTTAAGCTGGTGGCTGATGTTCCCATTCATTCAGACAAGAAGGCCATGGCAAAGCCTACCCCATCATCAGCAGTAGGCAAGGGTGCCTTCTCTGTTGGGTGGGGTTGGGCATTTCGAAGAGAGAATGTCCAAGAAGTCAGTCAGAGGCCAGTCTTCACATCAGTGTTCTGGAGATGAGAATGGTCTTCTAGAGTTGCATAAATTTCAGGATCTCTTACCTACAGTAGTGGTAGCCTAGTACTTCAACAAGCAGGGAGGAACCAAATCATATCCTCCTTACAGAGAGGCCATTAGAGTGTGGCACTAGGTACTGGATTTATTTTGCATTTTAGTGGCAATTCACATTTTCAGGGAAATCCAACTGGTTAGTGGATAGGCTGAGCAGGTCCATCCTAATGCCTCACAGGCTGTCCCACAATCTAGCAGTCACTGAGGTCAGTCTTGCTGCAACTTGTTTGCATCTCCTTCCAACACCAAATGCACAAGCTTCTTTGCTCTAATGCCCCCAGAGGGACAGTCACCCAGGGATGTTCTACTCTGTTAGTGCTGCACAGTCTCTTTTATGCCTTCCGCCTTCCTCGTAATCAAGTTTCTGTAGAAGACATTGACTTGCAAATTTCAGATAATACTCATTGTGCTTATACTGGCACAAACTGATTTAGTTTCCTCTGCTAACTTCTCACCTGAAGAAGTCCTTCTAGATCTGTAACTGGATCCTTTCTCACCACTCTGGGCAACCTCACCTGGATGTTCATAACCTCAAGCTCACTGTATTTTTTTCCCAATTCCTATAATAGCCTAGCATACTTCCCTCCCAGAGAATGTTTTTTTTCATATTTTTATCAACCTGTCAGAAAAAGTCAACTGAAAAGATTTATAAAAGTAAATGAAAGCATTTATCTGATGTTGTTAATCTTCTTCCCATTCATCACTGATGGGTTCGGTTCCGAGCCCTCGGAACCATGTCAGCCTAATACCAAGCTCGCATACACCAAAAACTCTCGAGTTAAGCTGCTACCCACAATGCCCTTCTCCCTGTTACCTCAGATCTTGTTTGCCACATAGCCATATAGCAGCATTTCACCGAGTTCTCCAGCTAAGTGTTCTATTTTATTGATAATTGTGTATTTTTAACTTTTTTTTCCTAATCTCACTCTATTACCCTTATTTTATCTAACTAGCTCTACCCATGGGATATTTCTCATTACCATTGTTGGTACGCCCTCTCCTTACCCTTGTGGTATCGTTTGATACCATCATTGGTATCTTCTTTCTATTTCTTTCTTCTTTCTTTTTAGGTACTGGTAGTGTGTGTTTTTTGTGTGTATGGAAATGTTGGATTAAAAAAGGGACATTGGGGTTTAAATATTGCACCTCTTGCAATGGCAAACTCCCTAACAGCGATTCACATGATGACTGTGTTTATTGTCTGGGGACTTCTCACCTCTCTGTTAAACCTCCTTGCCAGATTTGTCTTAAATTTTAGTCAGCAGATGCTGAATGAAAGGAAAAACAAACTGATTTTGAAAGGCCTTTTAGTTTCTCCTTAGAGGCCCTTTCTGTGTCGGATGTCTCAACCCCTCCAGTGAAGGACAAAAAACATTCCCATTCGGTTCCCTCTTCACCTGCTGGTGATAAAAGCAAGTCTCACAAACATAAGGCCCACAAATGTTCATCGGAGCATAGGATTGCTTCATCTGCTCCAACTACTGCTTCTGTTCCAAGCTCTGCTCCAGTTACCACTTTGATCGAAGTCATAGACATTACAGAATTTTTGATGGCACCACCTTCAACACTGACCCTGCCTTCCATATCAGCTATGGCTCCGACCTTACTTTCCACAACAGCTACAACACCGACTTCGCCTTTTACTGCACCAAAAGCGTTTTCGACCCATGTAATTCCTTTGGAACCAATAACCTCAACTCCGAGTGCCTCCTCGGCACCGAGTCCTTTTACTATGCCACTGATTCCTCTACTACCTGTCTCCAAGTTGGAGACTACAGTGCCACTAGCTCAAACACCATGGACCTGATAATCTCCTTCATTGGACCCATTCCTAGGTCAGACGTACAGCCCTTTTCTGGACCGACCTGACTCCCCTTCAGGAGTGTCCACGAGGTCCACCAGGAGTCTTTCCAAATTCGATGTGGTGCACCTGTTGGACCAGCTGTTGACAGCCAGAGGGATAACAAATGTTCCTAAGACTCACCCCCCCCCTTTTGGGTTTGGGTCTATTGCTCCCAGGACCCCCATGTATACTCCTCCTTCGGATCTGTCAGTTCTGAAGCCCATTGCTCTGACTTCTTTGGTGGAAACCTGTTCCTCGGCGCTGACACTGACTCTCACTGAGGCTTTGTGGCCACCCCTTTGGGTTTTGGTTCCATCGGAACCATCCCTTCCACAGACTCATGGTTGGGGGGGGGAGGAATCCTTGGTCCTGAGCATGGTTCCGAGTGTTTTATCGGTTCCATCCTAATGTTTTCCCCTATCTTGCTTGAGGCTCCATCCCTGGGAGCGGGTCTGATGGAGCAGGGTGTGACCCCAGTTCTGAGGTTGTTCTACTCATTCTGGGCCCCCATTCCTCTTCAGGCAGGCTTGCTTTGCTGGTGATTGAGTGGGTGCATGCTTCAGGAAGTGCTCATCCAAAGTCAGAACTTTACTCTGCTCCCTCTGAGCTACAGCTACCACGGGCCACCAAGAGCAAAAGCCTCAGGAAACCCATTCTTCCGAGTCTTCCTCAGATATCCTCACTGAAGAACCTCCTCGAAAGAAGGCGTGTATGAGGAAACACATTGACTCACCTGAAGAGTCTTTGAAAGAGGATATGGACCACAGTGATGGGGAGAGGTTCCCACAGTCACCCCATGATGATGTCTCCTTTGGAGGCATCCCGGAAATATTGAAACACGGGTGGCTGGAAGCCCTCTAACCCTTCCTCGGAGGAGTCAGTCTTCCTGCAGGCTTTTTGCTCTTGGCCTTCTACCTCTTGGGTGACCTCACCTGCCGACAAGTTAGCCCAGCTCGTCGTGCAGTGTGTGTGGGGAAGTACCCTGATTCTATTGAGGCCATTCCCCGGAGACCAGATAAGATTCTTTCCCCACCAGAGGAGCATCCTCCCTGGTCTAGAGGTTTGCCATTTGATGCTATGGTGGTGGCGGTGGCGGTCACTTAAAAGGATCTAGCGTTAGAAAGTCCTACTGTTCATCCACCCAACAGAGAGTCCCGGGCTGTAGACAGATTAGGGAAACAAGTTTTTGCTTCACCGACTTTTGCTGTCAGGTCCATGAACTACTTGGCACATTTCACAAGACTCCAAAGAGATCTGATTACGGAACTTTCTGGAGCCCTCGCGGGTCAAGATGTTCTTCGTCTCACATTGCTGCAGTCATAACCTGTGGGTAGTCCGCTGTCCTCGGTCGGCTCGAATACCAAAGGGTTAGGCTGGCGTCGGTCATGGGCGCCCGGAGCTGACGTCAGTACGTAGTAGTACTAAAGCGCATGACCGACGCCATATTCTCAGTCTTTCTTGCCGCATGGTCAGAAGCAGTGTTTGCAAGTGCCGTTCGGCGTCCTGAAATTTTCGTTTTTCGAGTTTCAGACCGAAGACCAAGTTGGGCTAAGTACCCCGTTGGGGAATATTTTTGTCTTTTCTTGCCTCAGTTGATCCGGATGTCAGACAAAGTTAATAATTGTATTTCTTGTGGGAAACAGATACCTCATAGGGACTATCACTCTCTGTATTCTTTGCTTGGGGCCTGAGCACGCGTAGTCGGGTGTCGCTTTAGCTAGATTTAATAAGCGCACCATTAAACGCAGATTAGATTGTGCTAGGCTTGTTTTCGGTAAGCGGTGTAACTACAACATGCCGTCAGATCCTCCGATGCCCGCTACCGCAAAGAAGCGAAAAGATAAATCGTTAAAGTCTAAACAGGATGAGTCGTCCGTTGTGGACGCCGGTTCTATGGAAACTACGGTTGAATCTGTGGATCCAGCCGAGGTCTCGGCTGAATCACAGGGGGAACCTTTAATTTTACAGGAATTGGCCTCTCCGGAGTTAGGTCAGGCCGAGGGGGCTTCTCAAGTTTCTGTAGTTCCATCTTTACAAAAGGTTATTAGGCCTTCTACTTCTGTCACTAAGGGCCCTGTTAAAGCTAGACCTGGTCTTTCTGGTACAGGCATCAGCCATAGTTCTTCGGGCTCTGTTCCTAAAAAACATACGTTGAAAATGGCAGAGGATTTGATTACTTTAATCAGGGGTTCTATGCCCCCTCCGGACAAGAGGCCTAGGGTGGAGACAGATGTGGAGGGATTGGAGCATTCCTCAGATTACTCTGAGTCTTCAGCTGAGGACATTCAGGATTTTCCTCCCTATTCTGATTCGGATGCAGAGGATTCCTCTCCTTCTGCTTCTCCTCCAGAGGATTTTTCCTTTTCTGAAACCCTGCACTCCATGAGGGAGCATTTTAAGTGGGAAGGTCAGGATTTTTCAGATTCTCATAAGAGGCTTAGGGAATTTTTTTTTTTGCCACAACATAGGCCTTTGGCTATTCCCCCTGTTTTGGATGTTGTTGAGGATGTTTTTTCTGAAGCTTCCCTTAATCCTGATTCTTTACCCCCTGCCCCTGTCAAGCCAGACAGGTATTACAGAGTTCCAGAGGCTCATAAATATTTGTATAAGAGTCCTAGAGCTGACCCGGAAACTATTAGTCAAGGACCTAAGGGTGTCAGGGCTTCTGTAGTTAAGAATCCAGTACCTCTGGATAAAGATTCTAGGGCTTTGGATAGGTGGGGTAAAAAAGTGTATACCTCCTCCACGTTGGCTATGAGGGCTTTAAATTGCCAGTTTCATATGCTGAAGTATCAGAACTTTCTGTTAAGTCAGTTGAAATCTAAGGTAGATGCTTTAGCTGAGGGTATAGAGTGTAAGGAATTGCAGGACTTAGTTCATGCCTCAGATCAGGTTGGTAAGCATTCCTTGCAGTGTGGCTTCGATGCTCTTCAGGCTTCTTCCAGGGTGGCTGCCACTGGTTCAGTTATTCGTAGGCATGCCTGGCTTAAGGATCAAAATTTGTCAGAGCATGTTAAAGCTCGAATTTTGGATGCTCCTCTTCAATCTGAAGTTCTTTTTGGTTCTCCTGTGGAGTCAGTTTTAAAAAAAATGGAAGACAAAGCTAAGTCCATGCAGACGGTTAAGGAATTTTTACAAGTGCAGCCCCCTAAGTTTAGCAGGAATTGGCCTGCAAAAGGATGGTCTTACCCTTCTTCCGATTCTCAGTCTAAGGGCAGGTCTAGACGTGGTAGGGGCAGAGCTCATGCTCAGGGTTCTTTCAGACCTAGGACTTGGAGTTCTCCTGCACAATCTTCTGGTGAGGGCAGGGGTCAGCTTTTTCGTAAGCAGACCCAATGACCTGTATCTCCAGCTGCCAGATTCTTCCTGTCTGGCAGCTCCTCTAGGAGGAAAGTTAGCACTTTTCAAACAAAATTGGCTTTTGGTCACCCAGGACAAATGGGTGTTGGACATTATAAATCAAGGCTACAAGTTTTATTTTCACACCTTGCCTCCTTTCAAAGGCATGCCAGATGTACCTCCTCAGCAAAGGCTGGAGGCTCACAAACAGATTTCTTTACTTTTACAAATGGGGGCGATCCAGGTGGTACCCCCTTCAGAAGTAGGTCTAGGGTTTTATTCTTGCCTATTCCTTGTGCCAAAGAAAGGAAACACTTGGAGGCCAATTCTGGATTTGTCCATTCTCAATACATACCTAGACATTCCAAAGTTCAAGATGTTAACCTTACAGCAACTTCTACCTCTGCTAGGCAAAGATCACTGGATGGTAACCCTGGATCTCAAAGAGGCTTATCTTCACATTCCTATCAGGCCCAGCTGCAGGAGATTCCTGCGTTTTCGGGCTGGTACTTTTCATTATCAGTTCTCTGCATTGCCCTTTGGCTTATCTACTGCACCCAGGGTGTTCACAAAGGTCCTGGCTCCTGTGATAGCCTTCTTAAGACTGAGAGGAATACAAATTTATCCTTATCTGGATGATTGCCTGATTCTTGCTCAAGACAAAGTCAAGTTACTTCAACATCTACATTATGTAATGGCAGTTTTAAGGTGCCTAGGGTATTCTGTGAACGAAACAAAGTCCAGTCTAGTACCCTCTCAGGACATGTGCTTTCTGGGTGTGAGACTGAATACAGCCTCTCAGATGGCCTTTTTAACCCCGGACAAACAAAGAAATCTTCACCTATACTTCCAGCAATTATCTCTAATGACCAGGCTGACTGCAAGGACAGTCCTTCAAGCCTTGGGGTTCATGGCATCTTGCATTCTGGTACTTCCCAATGCCAAACTGCATATGAGGAAGCTACAATGGTATCTCAAAAGTGTATGGACTCAACACTGCCACGATTTGGACACTGTCATTCCAATAATACCGTGCATCCAGAAGGAATTCTTGTGGTGGGCACAGGAATGTCACCTAAACAAGGGACTCTCTGTGACCCGACCAGAGGCGAGTCAGATCTTAACGACGGATGCCTCAGACCTGGCTTGGGGAGCACACTTCAATGGGACATGGATTCAAGACACGTGGCCTCCCAAATTACAGCATTTGCATATCAACATGAAGGAGATGTTAGCAGTACAGTTTGCCCTGATGGCTTTCAAGGGCCTACTTCAACCAGGACAGGTGTTGATTCAAACAGACAACACTACAGTCATGTGGTACATCAACAAGCAGGGGGAGACCCATTCTTACCCTCTTTGCAGACAAGCTATGATATTGTAGTAGACTGCTCTGGGGTTGCACATCACTCTTCAAGCACGGTTTCTGCCAGGAGCACAGAACTCCCTAGCAGATGCATTGAGCAGACAAATTGTGGATCCCCACGAGTGGAAATTGGATCCTCAGGTATTTCAACAGTTGACAGTGGCTTGGGGAACTAAAGACATAGATCTGTTCGCTTCTCCTCTAAATTTCCAACTACCAAAATTTTGCACAAGGATGTTTCACCCAAAAGCTTGGAAAGTGGACGCTCTATCTTTCAGTTGGAACAACCTACACGTTTATGCTTTTCCTCCTCTGCCTCTCCTTACCAAGGTACTCTTGAAAGTCAGGAGGGACAAGCCTTGCATGATTTTAATAGCTCCAGATTGGCCACGTCAGCACTGGTATCCTCTGCTGAGAAGTCTAATTCAGGAGCCTCCTTGGCCTTTACCTCAGCTTCCTCATTTGTTGTCCCAGTCAAGCAGTCATTTGCTCAATGTCAGGGTGCAGTCCCTGCATCTAACAGCCTGGCGTATTCTGTTTTAGAGCCTGTGGGTTCTCAGCTTCCTCAGCAGGTTTTGGATGTCATTTTGGAAGCTAGGCGGCCTAGCACTAGAAAAGTTTATGCTGATAAATGGAAGAGATTTTTTCTTTGGAGCACAACAAAGGATTTTGATGTTTCGGTACCTAATTTGAGTTGTACACTGCAGTACCTTACTGAATTACTGGACAAGGGTTTGTCGTTTTCCTCTGTGAAGGTTCATGCTGCAGCCATTTCTGCTCACTATGATTGTGACCCTCCTTTATTTTCTCACCCTTTGTTTAAACAATTTCTTAGAGGGGCAAAAAATATAAGACCCCCCACGTAGAGCTCCTACTCCTTCCTGGGATCTCAATTTTGTTTTGGAGAAGCTTACTTTGCCTCCTTTTGAACCTGCAGCTACTTCTGAATTGAAGTTTTTGTCTTGGAAGACTGCCTTTTTGTTGGCCATTACTTCTGCCAGAAGGGTATCTGAATTGCAGGCTCTCATGGCAGTGGAACCATTTCTAATATTCCATAAGGATAGAGTTTCTTTGCGTACTAACCCTACTTTCATGCCAAAAGTGATTTCTAATGTGGCCTTGAACCAGTCTATCCATTTGCCTACCTTTTATGCTGATCCCCAAAATAAGGGGGAAAAAACTCTTGCATTCTTTGGATATACACAGGCAGTTACGTTATTATTTGAGCAGAACTAAGGAGTTCAGACAGACTCAACAGTTATTTGTTTCTTTTGCTTTGGGTTCACAAGGGAAAGCTGTTTCAAAGCAGACTATTTCAAAGTGGATTGGTAATTGCATTGCTTTTTGTTATTCTCATCATGGGAAGAATGTTCCTGCTGGGATTAGACCTCATTCCACTAGGGCTACGGCCACTTCTACTGCTTTTTTGAGGGGTGTAGCTACTAAGGACATTTTGGAAGCAGCTACTTGGAGTTCAGTTCATACTTTTACTAAACATTATCATCTCCCTCTTTTCTCCAAGTCCAGGGCTGGGTTTGCCACTGCAGTCTTACAGGGCATGTTAGCAGCCCCTAATGCCTTTTAGTTTGCCAGCCTCCCTTTTCCTTTGCTTTGGGATTCTACCCACAGGTTATGACTGCAGCAATGTGAGACGAAGAACATAGTACAGTTTTGTACCTACCATAAATGTAGATGTTCGAGGATCCACATTGCTGCAGTCCTATTTTCCCTCCCTCCTTCCCCGCTTTGGTTTGGGGTTGTGGTGGTTGTTATTATTGTTACTTGGGGGATAATTGTTCTTTCTCTCCTTTATGGCTCTGGCCTTTTCTTTTTAAGGCCTTCTGACATCTGGGGCAAGAAAGACTGAGAATGTGGCGTCGGTCATGCGCTTTAGTACTACTACGTACTGACGTCAGCTCCGGTCGCCCATGACCGACGCCAGCCTAACCCTTTGGTATTCGGGCCGACCGAGGACAGCGGACTACCCACAGGTTATGACTGCAGCAATGTGGATCCTCGAACATCTACATTTATGGTAGGTACAAAACTGTACTTTTCTGACTGGGCACGAGATAAGCTTGCCTGTCAACTTGCCATCCTTGAATCTATCTCCAGTTCATCCATGAGGTTGCTCTCACACGCAACCAAAGGGGCTGCTAGAGCTGTGGGTGCAGGCATAGTCATGAGGCGTCATGCCTGGATGCGCATCTGTGACCTCGTGGAGTCCTTCTAGTCCTTTTTTTTTGAATGCCCCTATTGAACCATCTTCCTTATTTGGTTCTGAAGTAAAGGACATATTGGCCAGGTGCGAGCAGGATGGAAGGACTTTGTCTGCTGTTGGCCTACGTTTTTCCAAGCCCCAACTTTCCTTTTCCAGGAACCAGAGGAGTGGGAAAATATAGCACAAGAGATCTCAAGGTCCTTTCCGTAATGCACGTGACGAGGATTCCTGTAGAGGCAGAGGGGGTTCCAGTGGTGGAAGATGCCCCTTTAGGGGCAAAGGGGGTCCCCAAATCCAAGACTCCAGGGATTATTTCTCTGGGCATTATTTCTCCGGGCAATCTTATCAAAGCTCCTGAAGCGTTGCCCAATTGCTTTCCTCTGGAAGCAGTCAGGGCTCGTTTTTCTCTGCACCAAACTACCTGATGCTCTATTACAAAAGATCGGTGGGTGCAGAGAGTAATCTCCAGAGGCTATTACATCCCTCTAACCTCATGTCCTAAACCTACAAAGAACCTTCCCGATGTTTCACCCAATCAAATGGAAGAAGCGGCTTCAGAGATAAGAAAGCTGCGTCAAAAAAGAGTCATTCAACCAGTCCCTCTAGACTAATGTGGTATCCAGTTTTTACTCAAGATTCTTTTTGCTGCTGAAAAAAGACCAGGGACTGGAGACCTATTCTGGATCTCGGCCATTTAAACAAATCAGTGGTTCAAACCAAATTCTGCATGGTCACTATTCAGTCCATTCTCCCTTTTTTACGGGAGGATGTTTGGATGTGCTCGATAGATCTCCGGGATGGGTATTACCACATCAAAATGGACAAATGTTTCAGGAGTCTCCTTCGCTTCTGGCTACTAGCCAATCATTACCAGTTCCGAGCCTTGCCATTCGGTCTCTCGACGGCCCCCAGAGTGTTCACAAAATGTCTAGCAGTGGTGACAGCTCATTTGAGACTTTAAGGATTCCAGGTGTTTCCATATTTAGACGATTCGCTTCTTTCCGCCCCCACCAAGCATCTTCTTCTGACCAAGGCCCTCCATTACACACTCTCACTAGCAAAGTCCCTAGGCATCACCGTACATTGGGAGAAATCCAATTTACATCCTACCCAACCGCTGGAATTTATAGGGGCAGTTTGCAGTACTCGAACATGCCTGGTATGTCTACCAGCTCATAGGCTTCAGAGGTTAAGATTGCAAGTACGAGTGATACTCTGTCAAAGAAAGGTGTCAGCAAGAGAAGTTCTCCAGGCTCTGGGGTCCATGCCTGCAGCCATTCCGATAGTTCCTCTGGCAAGATTACACATGAGATTTTTACAATGGCTCCTATTGTCCCAATGGTTGGCATATCTTCACCCCCTAAACTCACAGATCCTCATTACCAACTCTTGCAAGCAAGATCTCCTCTGGTGGATGAGGTCAGACGCAGAACTTTGGTTTCGCCCCTTTCAGATTCCTGAACCCAATGCCACGGTGACCACGGATGCTTCCTTGATAGGGTGGAGGGGGGCATTTTCAGGAAAAGACAGTCCAAGGCACGTGGTCGAGCTTAGAGGCCAACCTGCATATCAATGTTCTGGAGTTGAGAGCAGTGCTGTTGGCGTTGCAGGTATTACATCCACTCCTTGCACTGGGAATGATTGCGATTCAGTCAGACAATATGTCAGTAGTCTGGTACAGAAACAAGGAGGAACCAAATCCTACCCCCTGTGTCGAGAGGCCATGAGAATTTGGCACTGGGCGATAACATCCGACTGCTTTCTTATAGCAACGCATATCCCAGGGAGTTCCAGCGTGATTGCGGACAGGCTGAGCAGATGCATCCTCCTTCCACACGAGTGGTCTCTCAATCCAAATGTGACAGCAGAAATTTTTAACCGATAAGGCCAGCTTTGCTGCTTTCTCTACACCTCCCTTTCCAACAACAAATGCAGCAGCTTTTTTGCCCTCTTTCCCCCCAGAAGGGGAGTCCCCGAGAGATGCTCTGACTCATGACTGGCCCACGGGTCTCCTCTGTGCTTATCCTCCAATTCCCTTGATACCCCTATTTTTAAATAAAGCAATTCAGTTTACTTAGACAGGACTAAATCTATCCGCAAGTCAGAGCAACTTTTCATTTCCTTCTCTTGTCCAAAAATGGGATATGCTGTATCAAAAGTCACTTTATCAAAGTGGCTCAGAGATTGAATTGCTTTTTCATATTCACGTACAAGTGATCCTAAACCTCACAATATCAAAGCACATTCAACTAGAGCTATAGCAACTTCTGTTGCTTTTCACTCTGGAGCTTCTTTGGACAACATTTACGCAGCAGCCATTTGGGCTAAACCTCACACTTTCATCAAACATTACAAGTTGGAAGTAGTCTCCAGGGGAAGAGCAGCCTTTGGCTTAATGGTGCTCAGGATTGTTCTTCCATAAGGGCCACCCAGGTTTCTCAGGTAGCTTGGGATTCTGTCCCATCAGTGGTGAATAGGAAGAAGATTAACATCATCAGATAAAGAAGTTATGTCTTACCATAATGTTCCATCTGTGTTGTTGATCTTCTTCCATTCATCACAACGCACCCTCCATCCCCCACCAAAGGCTCCTGGTGGATCTCATGGGTCCTTCTGGTGTTTTCAGGGGTTTTCCACAGAAGTGGCCTCTGCTTTTACTTCTATATGCCTCATGCAAACTCAATATGAGGTAACAGGGAGAAGGGCATTTTGGGTAGCAGCTTAGCTGAAGTGTTTTTGGTGTATGTGAGCTTGGTATTAGGCCGACACGGTTCCGAGGGCTCTGAACCCCAACCCATCAGTGATGAATGGAAGAAGATCAACAACACAGATGGAATGTTATGGTAAGACATAACTTCTTTCTCTATCTTGATTGTCGATCAAGGATTTGAAGGGGTCTTAAAATTTCTGTCTTCACTGCTTGAGGCAAGATCCAGCTACTGTACAATCAAATTCCAGTTAGCTGCTATTTGTAAATACCTCAGTGGTATCCAAAATAATAACCTTAGCCTGTCACACGCTGTGCAAGGTTTTTTTCCTCTAAGGAGTATTCCTTCTTCGATCACTCAGTAAGGATCCTACTCATCCTTGGGATTTGAATTTAATTCTTGTTGCCATAATACCAACTTCACCTGCAGGCATGATTTACTTATCTTGGAAAACAATTTTTCCTGGTAGCCATCACATCAGCAAGAAGAATTTCAGAACTACGTGCTTTGTCTATTACTGTGCCATATTTAATTTTTTTTATGAGGATAGAGTTACATTAAGAACTAAACATTCCTTTATACCCAAAGTAGCTTCCAAAAACATTTACCAGTTTGTTAATCACCCTGTATTTCCCAGAGTGTTCTAATAAAGGATATTATCTTTTGTCACACCCTGCATGTCCACAAACAACATTGATTGTCAACTGAATGACTTGGTTCTGTGTAAATACAGTCAACTATTTGTCTCCCTTGCCCATAACAGACTGTGTTGTTAAATGTCTGACCATGCACTGTCCAGATAGCTATCCGATAGAATTTCATTTGTATACTCTTCAAATATTAAGTACCTAATGTCCAAATCTAAGGCCCATTCCACAAGGTCTATGGCAACTTCAGCTGCCTTTTTCAGAAAAGTCTCCGCAGAAATATTTGAGCAGCAGCCACTTGGTCTATGCTTCACACCTTTTCAAAACATTACAAGCTGGACATCATTTCTAGAACCAGAACCTCCTTTAAAGCTTCATGTTTAATTTTTTTATTTTACATTTAATAGCCCTTTTTCAGTGGAGCCCCCCCCCCAAAATAAAAATATCATACAATATAAAGAGTAACAGAAGCATGCTACAATAAAGATGACAGAGTCAATTATCAAACAAGTGCTAACATTAATAACAAGCAAGCAAATATATTACAAGTCATTAGAAATCAGGCGTGTGGATGACACATATTTGAACAGTAAAGTCTTATTGAATTAGTGCATTAAGAGTTTTAACAAAAATGTCAGGGAAATAGTTTTGGTAGGATATATATGATGGGAGAAAGTTAAGCTAAGACTTAAGAAATCAGGTTTGGAAGGGGGGGGATGACAAGACATGGGGAGAAGTGATATAAACCATAAGAGTTAAGATTAGTGGTCAGTTAGAGAGTGGCTTAGGAATGAAGTGAACAGTTTATGGAGGGTGAGTACAGAGGCACTGTACTCTGAGGTATTCTGTTACGATTCCACCTTTGATCACAGGTAACTTGGGATTCTATTCTAACTTTCTGACTGGATGAACTAGGATACAGAAGTTATGTGCTTACCATAATGTTGAATCCTTTTTATTTTAATGAGTCTGATATGACATCCATTGCTTTTACATCCAAATTGCCAAATTTTCTACCCTTTTCTCTAATTCTGTTGCTGTTTTCCTGGCACATGTCACTAGCCATCATACTTGATCCTGAAGGGATGGTTCTTAGGGGGTTATGGGAAAGTTTGTAGGAGCTTGAGGCACTAGAGCACTAGCTAATGGCTGGATCAGATCTGAGGAACAGCTTAGTATCCAACTAATCAACTGGACTTTGATGAAAAGGATCCAACATTATGCTAAATACATAAGTTTCTTTTTTAATTTACATGCTCAGATGTCAATTTTTTTGTCAGTCTTTATTTGTAAACATTTAGATTTTGATGTACTCAAGTTTCAATTAACTTCAATAAATCCATATATTTTTCTGCCTCTGCTTTGACGTTTAGAAGAATGACGAACTTATCAAATTATTATTTTCACCTGAAGAAAAGTATGCAACTTTAATATTGAACTCTTTCTGTGAGCAGTACTAGTTTCATTCAGTTAAGACGGTTCTTATTTTGAGAGAGGAACAGAGAACATGCACCACTGCAGAGACTGCAAATATGCAACAGTTGCTAAATTCAAAGCAGCAGCAGTAGCGTTGTTGCCTCACAGCAAGAGGTTCTCCCATTTGATTCTTGGCTGGAGTGCGTGGGAGTGCCTTCTGTGTGGAGCCTGCATGTCCCCCCCCGCGGTGTTGGGTGGGCGTTCGAAAGACATGCGTAAATGGGCGTGCCTTCATTGAAGGTTGGACGTAGAGCTGGCACCTCTGCGTTCATGAAACTCTACTGCCAATCATAAGCGGACCGGAGTTCCGCTGTGGCGACCCTTAACTTGGAAAAAGCCGAAAGACAAACAACATTTTATGTAGGTGCATCTGCATAGTTGCCAGTGTTCTGTTATGCATGGAAATGTGCTGTGGATTGTTCTGTGGGTAACAAGCACCTAACACTCCAGTAGCATTAAGCTTTTTTCTTGTGTGCCTCTCAGCTGCTCCTGATTTTGTTTCAGCATTTCACTGTACTTCTTCTCATAACTTTTATGATGATGTAACCATTCAGCAAGCATTGAAATGATAAATAATTTAAAATGTGCCAGTAGTACAGATCCTTTTGTTATGGCAAACTTCTAAGTAATTTTATCAGTTTTAGTAGATTAACAAGTAATTTACAGTGCTTGAAATTTCTGTAACTTCTAGTATGTATATCAGTGTTGTAGTATCCAAATCTCAAGATTACCCAGTTCAGATATTTCTTTGTGATATTTGCAGCATATAAATTGCTCAGTTGGATTTTGAAAAATAGGAATAAAGTTGAAATTCAGGAATAGTTTTACTTTCACAGAGTTTAGCTGATAACTGTAATGCCATAGATAATTTGGGGTTATGGCAGTAATAAAAAGTACTGTCTTGCTCACACAGCTGAGTTCTTAGTGTAGCATGAGTTGCTCAGAGTATCCAGTAGAGTATTTGCAAAGAATGTAGATGTACAAACTGTGCTTGCTAGACTTTACCACCACCATTAGTCCATAGTAGTAAATGTAGAAAGTGCAGTAGTTAGGTACTTTTTTAGTTAGTTGATGTTAGTTAATGAAGCCCTCATTTAAGAACAGGGTAGGTGTTCAAGAGTGCACTAATCCCCTTATAAACTGTACTGTAGAAGCTACAGTTTGCAGGTAGTTGTTACACAAGGGCATACTTGAAACAGGAAGCATCAAGTAGTTGCATATATTCCATATAATACTGATGTATCATACAGTAAAAGTGTAGTTCGCTTGCATATGAAGACTTAAGAAACGTTGAGTTATATCTGCATGGTTCTGTACCCCAGTGCTAGAATTGTTTGTTAACAAAAGTCTTGACAGAGTAGATACTTTTTTAGTAAGGTACGATAGCATGAGCAGGAGACTGGAACTTGTGATGTTCATCTTGTTTCACTGTTGCAGTCATTACATTTGGGTAATCTGCTGGCAGGTTGCCCTCAGTCGGCCTGATTAACAAAGTCTTGGGTCCTTCGTCAGTTGCTGTCTCTTCTTCCATGACGTCAGGTCGTCAGGGGTAAAAAACATGCAGCCGATGCCATTACATTAGTCTTTCTTGCCGCGGGGTTCCCAAAGCAAAAGCAGTTCGCAAGTGCCGGTCGGCCGACTCCTGAAATTTTCGTTTTCGAGTTTCAGAACCGAAGTCTTCAACTAAAAGCTAAGTACCCCATTGGGGAAACTTTTTCTTGCTCCTTACCGATGTCAGTAAAAGTTAATAATTGTATTACTTGTGGGAAGCAAATACCGCATAAGGATTTTCATTTGTACTGTATTCCTTGCCTAGGCCCTGACTACGATGTACCTTGCTGTCAGTTTTGTGCTTTATTTAATCAGCGCACTATCCATCATCGGTACATTTTTGCTTCAAAATATTTTGGTTTTCTGTTTAATTATCCAGAAATGACGTTGGTTAGCCATCCGACTACCGGAATACCAAAAAAACGCAAAGAAAAAGACAGAGACAGGCCGTTTAGGTCCAAAACTGCCGATGCTTCTCCTAAGCCAGTCACCTGTTCGCTGGTACTCAGTGAGGTGCTTTTGCAGCCCCTGATACCTGCTATTTCTGATTCGCAGGCCTCTATTGAGACCTATTCGAAGTCCGGTATGCCGCAAAATACTTCACATATGGAACCCGCGGATGTCTCTACCTTGGATG